>NW_017307917.1:119614-226164 GCF_000935625.1 Nanorana parkeri | reverse complement strand
GTGGGTGGAGAAAGATATGTCTTCTGGGGTCCTAACAATAGAGACATTACAGAAGATCAGTACTTGCCCCTTTCCATCCAAATTAGGGGAATATTTTTCAGCTGCAGCTGCTTTTTAGCAAATCACCTGCAGTTAGTAACATCTAAGTCATGAAATGAATCATGGTCATAGTTCCCAATATTCCAGAATATAAAAGTGACAGATTTCCCCAACCTGATTTTTCCTACGGTTGCTCATAAATGCCAGATCATACTATTGTTTTGCAGTAACATGCACCGTTATGTGCGTTGATGTTCTGTGTTGCTGTTACAAAAGGAAATGGCTGCCTTAAGGCATGTCAAGTACCGTAATGGCAATTAACGTTCGTGCATTACTGCACTGCACAATTGTGAACCTAATATAACAGGCCACCCATTCCCTGGACCCCTGGAGTCAGTACAGTTGGAAAGTAGAGATGAGGCTGGGCTTAGTGAGAACCCAGTTCACCTTAGGTTACCCAAGCTCGCTCAGAACTGTAACTGTCATCCCCTCCTCCCGACCCAATCAGTTGTGCAAAGGCGCATTACCCACCCCGCAGCTATACATCACAAAGGGACAGAGAATTCTCGCGCCACAACTGCCGCCACTGATAGGGTCGAAAGTAGGGGGTGGATTTCACAGTTTTTAACGAGCTTCGGCGAACTCAGCTGAACTGGGCTCATGGATAGTATGCTCAGCGCTGTTTGCTGAAATACTAGACCAGCCAAAAAAATGCTTTCATTGTGCCCTTCAAATTCAGTTTTTGTAGACTTCTCCCGTTCTCCAGAATAATGACAATTATTACACAGAGTGCTACAGAACAGAAACAGTCTGGTTTTCTTTGCTTACGTATGACATCCTCCCAAACACAGTGATGAATCTAAAGGTGCAGAATGAATCTGACATTGTATTTACATAGGAAGAACACTGCATGCTGTTTGTTTGTAACCTGTAGAAGGTGGAGGATGTAATTTTATTACAAGAAACGTCAACTGGCTGACCTGACAGCTAAGGAAAAAATGTTTGCAGCAGAATGGGAACTTCAAGTAACTTGAATGAGGAGGAAGCTTAAATTGCAACTACAGGCAAAATAAAAAATTACATATATGATGCAGTCCATCTGTAGCATCAACACACAAGTCTTTTTCTGACAAACTCCTTGTAATTGTTTGTTTTATTGGTCAACTTCCTTTAACAGACTAAACTGTCCAGCAAATATGGAACTTAGAGGGTTCAGACAAACCATTTAATGCTGACGGGGGCTTTGAATGGCCAGTGTTTATTCTTTTATGTAAAAACATCTATTCCAAAAGTTTCTGTAACTGCTTAAAAAGTCTTAGCTGGAGTTAAGCTTTAAAGCCCTTTTCAATCTACTACTCCACCTAAAGGTGCCCATACACCTTACAATTATCGTCCGATTTTCGTCCGCGATCGTGTTTTAGTCAGAAAATTGGCCAGTTGATGGGAAGTGCACAACCGCAATTACATTGGATATTTAAGTTGGATAAAAATCGAAACAATCGACAGATTAGTAGCGTTTTCGTACAACAAAAATTGCACAATGAAAACTGCACGTGCAAACGAAAACTTGGTCTTTTGATCAGCGAAAGTTGGCCAGTTGGCCCGAGGGTGTGGTGTCGGGACAAAAAAAGTTGTACAATGGTTGTAAGCTGTATGGCTCCCTTAACACTACCTTCTCTACCGGTTACATAGTTACATAATTAGTCAGGTTGGAAAAATAGACATGTCCATCGAGTTCAACCTAGGTTGACAATGCTGCTGTCCAAGGATGGCTACTGTGCTCCTCCATAGATACAGCGGAGAAGTGAGTTTAGATCCCCTAAAACAGTACGTGTGTTACTGGCTGAATCACCAGGTAAAAATAATGTAAAATAAAACGAATGCAGCCACCACATCTAAGGACATGTAAGGTGCAATATATAACATTTCTTGGGTTTAGATACACTTTAACACATAGGACAAGCCTTAAGCTGGCCATACACCTTAAGCTGCCCACACACCTTACAATTTATCTGCAGATTTTCTGTGGTCAGATGGAAAAGGTGCAACAGATTCCTCCATCTACACTTAACTGTGTGGATGGAGTAATCTCCACCTGGCCCAATCTGTTGCACTTTTTCCATCTGACCACAGAAAATCTGCAGATAAATTGTAAGGTGTATGGCCAGCTTCACCCTTTTGGGATTTGACAATAGGGACAGGGATTTGACAATAGGGACAATCAGTAGATACCTGATGACTGGTGTGCCACGAGTACCCAAAACTTTACCTACAATAACTAGCTTTCTCAAGATTCCTCCTAGTATCACACCTGGGCCTGCATTCTTACTGCACAGGCTGATGTCACCGCTTTAAGCTCTCATTACCACTAGAAACGGCCGGCACGCACAGCTCTGTGCTGCGTGCAGGGCCGTGTCGGGCAGCTCCCGGGAAGGACAGGTGCTGCGTGTGATTAGTACGCAGCCCCTGTCCTTCTCTATGGGACTACGCGGCCATACGCTCCCCTACGCTCGCCTCAAGTGCAGGTCTGTGCAGAGTGCGTGTTTCCTGGCTCGGACATAGACGGGATCCATCCTGTCAGCGTACGAGTATGCTCACCCGCATTCGTATGGACGCGCAGGGCCGGTGAGCGTACGGCCGCTTAGTCCCATAGAGAAGGACAGGGGCTGCGTACTAATCACACGCAGCACCTGTCCTTCCCGGGAGCTGAGCGATACGGCCGTGCACAGAGCTGTACGTGCCGGCCTTTTCTAGTGTGAATGAGGGCTTACACAAACCTGTAACACTATGAATGTTCTCCTTTAAATAGTCTTTGCATGAGAAGGAATGGTGCAAATTGTTGGCAGGCTTCCTGTGCCTGAAACAGAATTAACTTTCAATATTTAACATGGTAAGATCCAATGAAAGGCAAGAAAAAAAATGGAAATGGATTTGTAGGGTACACCAATGTCCTAGTTCAACACTTGGGGATTCTGTTTTGGAGACCTTTACCTTGGTTATATGTGTGATTTTGTTTTTTTAAAACTTTTGTTGAACAATTGCAAGTCCACTTTAAAAGGTCTGGAAAATACCTTCAGCATTTACAAATGTTCTTTTATATTACTCTGTTCTGCAATTTCCAAGTCTTATAAACCAGATAGTCTTCTACGTGTTCAAATGATAACTTAGAGCTGAGGATGTTTGGGGACTTCCAGAATGTCATTTATCATTATGGCATGCCTTGTTTAATGATGATCATTATATCTCAGCTGATAACCATGATTTGAGGGTGTGCAATTACCATGGGACATTGATTATAACCAGGACTTTGTTCACAGGTAAGCCTAGTGAAATCATCCTGAGAGGTAACTAATCCCCCTGGTAATAGACGCCACCTGAGACTACCTGTTTACTTTCCTGGTAACCAAATAAACACAACATGCAACAGCTCACTGCATTATCTGCAGGTGGGAGATGTCATTATACGTGGAGCTTGCTTTGCTAACCGATGACAGGTTCTACTATACAAAGTCATAATAATCAGTGATCCAGCACCAGAGCACTGTCTGTTAAAGTAAACTCAAAGAGATTAACTGTTTCCTGAAGAACCTCTTTGAGCTGGTCATAGAAATGCAATGGTGGTGCATCGAATGGTTAAATGATCAGCAAAGATGTAAATGCCTGTGTGCATTCAGCAGAACCACCTCCCCAGGATAACAGTCCATTCTAGGTTCATCATATACAGTATGTCCTCTAATACTCAGCTTATCCACTATTAGTAGTATACAAGTATTATACTATGTCTGTGCATATTAAAGATTATCTTATGATAGAGATTTAAAAACATCACCCCTATATATTTATTCAATTATTGTTTTTAAACATAACTAGTACTAGTCCCTGAAACTGTCTTCCGCAAAGGAAAAAGGAGTATAGTGGACAGAATGATGACTTCATCAGTTTGGTGATATCCTTTTTTTTGCATAGTTATTAAGCTTGATGGGAGTCAGTGAGTGAACTGTATTGCTTAACTGCAATAAAGAGAAGGGAGGTCATCATCCTGTATACACCCCCTGGCAGAGTTGCCGTGATTACAAGATTGGATGGACCAAAGTACAAATCTTTTTGGAGGTAGAACAGGTCACATACACAGTATATATTTTAACTGTATGTTTGCCGTCTGCCTAAGGTTAAAGTAGTATTAAAGTCCATTTCCACCTTTTGTAAGTGATTAACATTTATTGTGGTAATATAGTGGTGCAGTGATGATGTATATGTGTGCACATTTTCATAGCTCACATTGCTGGATTTCTTCATTTTTTTTTTTTAATGAAGGTTTTATTGGGATTGAAGCCTATAAATTAAAGATTAAACAAGCAGAAGGTTGCTTCTGTAGCTGAGCAGGGGTAATCCGGAAATCAGGGTCAAAGCAAGCCGAGGTCAAACCAGGAGAGCGTAGAAGGTACAGAGGGATAGAGCAAAGAGAAGTCCAGTATTCAGTCCAAGGTCAGTGGCCGGCAGCAATCAAGAGTAGTCAATGCAAGGTATCGGGTCAAAATCCAGGAGACGGGCAGTTCACAGGGACAGGTAATCGCAGGACACAGAAACACGGTGAGGGGCTGAAGACAATCCAGCAATCTGTAGGTCTGCAGGCCGGGTTTAAATAGGGAAGTAATCCTGATTAAGTGCGTCGCTTCTGGTGCGCCACTTGGCGCGTTTTCCTGCGCGTCACTTCCAGTGCGCCATTTGCCGCGTTTTCTTGTGCGTTACGCGCATGCTCGTAAGAGTTCTACGAACAGCACGGAAACCGGGATTTGGCGCATGCGCAAAAGGTGAGGGTTGCTGACACATTGACTTGAATGCACCACCACGCCCCCTCCCACCCAAGAACGCAGTGATGCTTGCTCTATGCGATCCAGTGTGTTCCAACCACTAACCGTGCTGGAACGCACTGGATTTGGTGTGAACAAGCCCTTAAAAACTATGCTTTTTATCTCTTAAAAAAATATGTTTCTATATTCCTCCACAAAGCCCGAATCTACCTGTCCATAACAAAAAATACAATCAAAACAAAGCTCTATCTGTCCCCAAAATTTTTTAACATATATTGCAAGGCTATAGTCCGGTCATGCTGACTGGTGAAATTTTTGACTGACTGGTGAGACACCGCCAAATTTTTCAAGCCCTGCAAATGAGTATGTATATTTATCAGAAATACAAGTCAGAAAGGTAATAGGGAGTTATGTGATTGCCTTTTTTGCGAATCAGGAAGGAATTTTTCAGTTAGAGCAAATTGGACCAGAATCTTTAAATGTTTTCATTTAGGAATAAACATCTGAGAGAGCTTTTAAGGCATTTTAAGGCCTCTTACGATCCAATCAGGAGGGGATCTGTGCACGGATCCCCTGCTGATCAGAACAGATGTCACCATTGTGACATCTGTGTCCATCTGTGATCGGAAAGCCCATGTGAAAGGGCTCCAAGACTGGAAGTTATGGATGAATATTGCTCTGAGCTTCAGTGACATAACCATTTGCAAATTATTTTAACATTTTGGAAACTTTGCAACTGCAACAGTCAGGTTGTCTGTGTTAAAGGGTCCCACAAACCTCTCTGCCTGAGAACTTTATTCTATCCAATACACATTGATGGCAGAAAGGCCGAAGGTTAATTCTACATCTGTCTGTTCAATGTCAGAAATATACACGTGTGCACCACATGCATTCAATAGGCTTTGTACCATGAAGAAGCATTATTGGGGGCAGTTTGTTTTATATGTCTGTGTATAATATGGTGGAAACACATAACATTCCACAGAGTGAGGAGATCCAGCTGTCTTTCATTCACTGATCTCTCCAGTCCTCACACTTTGTACCCAAAATACCACTCACATCTTGTCTTGTTCAGAGCAATTATTATGGTAAAGCTCTGTCACAATTTTATCAGACAGCTATTTTAAGATGAGTGATAAACGGCTTAAAATAGAGACTCGAGAGATGGGAAAATTGCACTGTTGACAAGTTCTGTAGCCCAAATAAGTTATGTGCCTGCTGCAGCTAATGTTTATAAGGAAAGCTATATCCATGTCAAGCAGGTCTATAAGCAAGGTGAGAACTCTCAGAATTAACAGCAAATGGGACTGATTACTATTTACAGGATTATTCAAAAAAGGGTGAAGAGTTTGGAGAAGTCAGGAGAAGTGAACAACCTAGGACAACATAGCTGAACTGGAAAGTGAGCAGAATTGGAGACTTTTTCCAAATGTTGTCCTAGATTGTTCACTTCTCCTGCCTTCTCCAAACTCTTCACCCTTTTGTGAATAATCCTGTTAAGGTGGCAATACACTTTACAACCCTCGCAAGACTTTTGTCTTGCGAGGGTTTTAAAGTAATTTTAAAAACGTACGATCTGCCCATCATGGACTGGCAGATCGTACTTGCGATCATCGCAAGCCCGTCCCACTGGGGGTCGGGCTCCCGATGACTGCAATGCTGAATGGGCAGTGTACGATTCTCGGCGGGTTTTCCAGCCTGCTTGTTCGATGGAACACGTGCGAACAGTAGAAACGGTCGCACGCCTTCCATACACTTTCCGATTATCGCACGATCGCGGGATTTCCCGGGATTATCGTACGATAATCGTACAGTGTATGGGCACCTTTAGATTGCAAGTTATATACTGCCAGCTGAATGGAATGGAAGTAATGCAGCTGTCATTGCTGACCTTCTTCCTTCTTTTTGGTTTTCCGGGTTCAGTATTTAGAGAAAATAACCAGGAACATTAGATTAAAAAGTCAGAGAGAAGTCAGCACTTCTAATATCCATACTCATTCCAAATCAGGGGTTTACAAAGTACTGGAGCCATTGGATCAACATGATAGTCAGGGACCTAGTATTTTCAGAAGCAGAGGTCGGTAATGGCAGATGGATTACTAATCATTTTTATATAAAGTTTAGCAATATCTCCACAGGAGCCGCTGGTTTTGTTTGGGTACGTCTGCCCTTCCCAGTGATGACTTGCCCTGTACCTAAACCAGTACATCGATACACCAGTAACAACTGAATGGGCTTTATTGAAGCAGGAATAAGTCCTGTAATTAAATAACTGGTTTGACAGTTTACAATGGCAATGCATATCCAGTATCACTCATGGCACAATTATGACTGCAAACCCGTGTTTGACAGTAACTACCCCGGCACTATAAAGCATTGCAAAGATAATGTCAAAGGGCATCGGCAATAAAGGCACAAATAGTGGTGCAGCCTAACTACTATATTTATTACCCTGTCTAACCGCAGGCCAGTAAATAGATTTGTGTTGTAGGAGTGCTGGACCCCTTGAGTGGATGAGGACAAGTGCTACAATTCCTGAAATTTGAAGGCAGCTGTCTGTCAACAAGGCTATCTCAAAGGCTCACTGGAAATGTTTGTAAAGTATTGGAAAAATGAAATTCAGTTCAGTATGGGCTTTTAGTAGAAGCAAAGTAAAGGTAAAAATCCAACGCATTTGGGGGGCTTACAGATCCCCCTTATCGAGGCTTGTATGTTGGCAATGATGCACGATAGTACAGGATTTGTAAATGTGTGCAATGAAGATTACATAATCCCAGCATGGGTTGCCTGTCAGACAAACCAATGGCCAACAATGGGGCCCTTGGATTACACACTGGAAGGTACACTCTGAGGGACAGGGTATTTTCAATAACAAGGTAAAGAGGAGTGGTGCACTTCCCTTAGGCAAACTTCCACTGATGGCAGAAAAATATAATGGACAGCAGCCAATTAAAGAGAGGTGGTCAATAGGCCTCTCACCATACCGATGAAGCACAGATGTCCTCCTGTCAACAGTTTGTAAACCGGGCAACACTCATGTAGAATGCCTGGAGGTGGACTGAAGGCAGCCTGCAGTGCCTCTGACTGGATGATGGCAGACAAAGGGACATAGGCCACACTGTCACTCTCTGGCCAGTATTTGCACCGCTGGCACTTCTATGAAATAGTGTCAGATGGAAGAAAGCCTGCAACACTCTTGGCTTCCCCTCTTAAGGCTACATCTTCCTCTGACTTGAGTCCTGGGGGTTCACAAAGCTCTCCCAAGCACAGCACACACCCAGCTTGTGTCTCAGAGTTCTTGGCCATTTCTTCCTGGTACCTGGAAGGTTCCCCCAGGCTGCACTCAGCTTACTGTGCAGGCTTTTTGACAACACAGCCTGCTTTGTCATTCTCCCAGACTCTTCCCATGCTCTCTCTCTTTCCTCTCCATTGATCTGGTGGGCAGGGTTACAGTCCTGGTCATGGTGGCAATCAATAGTAGTCCTCCTCTAACAAGATGTACAAACACACTCCAGCCTAAGTCCCCTGGCTCTGACACATTTAACCCTTAAATAGGGATTAATCATAGAAATCAATGGTGCAGGAAGGGGCAGGAATATATATACGCCAATCAATCCAGAGCGCCATATGGTTCCTAAAGGTTCAGGACTGTTAGATTGAAGAAGTACAAAGCACTTAGACCTGTGATGGTTTGCTCTCATTTATATATAGCATGTTAACTTAAAGTGACATTAAAGGATACCCCCCTTAAATGATGCCTCTTAATCTTGTCTCCCGGCCGAAGATCTGTACTGTGCGTCCGCCGGCCCCATGATCCTTTGCGGCCGCCCTAGATTTTTCAGATCTTCGGACGGGAGCGTGCGGTGGAGACATAGGTAAGTTTAAATCTTTTACGTAACTGTTTTTAAATATTTTTGCATATATCCCGAGGGTTTAAATAAAAGTGCCATGTCTGCTTTCCACTATCATTCTCACTATTTGCAAAGTGCCTCAAAACCATTGCTCCTGCCTGGAGTGCATCAACATTTTTTCAGGCAATTCCTATACCACTGCTATGTGCAGGCAGCTCCAGAACTACACTTCCCATAAGCTCTGGCATAACTGGCTACAGCTATAGTTCACCTCTCACCTGACTTAACAGCCACATAATAAAGAGAGAATGACAGTGGTTCCAAAGTGCTGATATGTGTGAACAGACAATGGTGAAAATGGCATATTGATCATGAAAATACCACAATGCATTGTAAGCTAACAGGCCCATCTTGTTTCAATGCAGCTGAAAAGACCATACAGCACAATAAAAAGCTAAACATTTTTGTAAGTGCACAGAAGTATTTTATGCCAGTATGAAAGAGAATTATTCAGCAGATCTAAATGAGAATTAGCCCTGTGAATTCATATTATGGATTTATAAACTCAGCAGTTGTGCTGGCCCTCAGACAGGTACAACGTAAGGCATGTGGCGATTTTCTGTGGGCGGTCAACGAATGATGAAGGCTTATGCTGTCTGCAAAAATGTCTGTGCAATTTACAGCTCCTTCTCTGGTGATTCATGTGAGAGTGTAGGCGTCCCAAGTACAATGTCTGTACCTAATTGCTTTTTTTCCACGTGTACTTGTCCTTCCAAGTATAGTCCCTTAATTAGGGTGTTTGATATGTGTGGCTTTCGTAGCAGGACATCATGCAGCTGTAAGATGAAGAGGAAAATGGAAAATTGCTAGAACAGCCAGTCAGGCAAGCATAACTATGTTAAAGGGACATGATCACAGCTTGGTTTTAATCTCCATTATATTTTAAATAAAATGCTGATATGTGAAGTAAAACAAATATATAAACATTTCTATTTCTATTTTTATCGATGTATGGCAGCAGCGATGCTATTCCTATATAGAGATAAATGAAATCCTAATAATTACTACAGCAACTATAAAACTGTACGTGGACTACTTGAGTTCTGCATAGACAGGATACTGGTATATCTGGTATATTCCCAGGTGACTTCATGATTTATATACAGGTGAAACTCGAATAATTAGAATATCGTGCAAAAGTAATTGCAGTAAGTTAAGCTTGCACAGCACACAACTGTATTGGAAAAAGCTGCTATTAAACAATAAGGATTAGTAACAATATTAGCAGCAGGATGCAGCAAAATTATGATGATGTTGAATTGCTAGAATTGCTGGCATTGTATCTTATGGGGCAGCAGTTTTCACATTAAGCAGAAGAATTAAACATTCCCACAATCTGGAGCACAGTGTACTGTATATGCATCAGGAATCTTGGTGAGAGGTCAACGATTACGGACAACCAACTTCTAAATATTTTGTACAGCGCTCTATTAGTTTGGTTATTTATTAGCTTTGTTAATGAAATAAAAATCTTGGTTGTTAGCTGTCTCTTGAGAACTGAGCTATCCAAAGATGCTATATATCATTTTCAAAAGCAAGTCATACATACCAAAGTTATGAATATACATATACATATGGTGTTCTGGCACTGGATTAACAGAAACTCAGCCATTCAGTTATGTTACATTTTTTAATATTTAAAACCAAACTCCGGGTTCCCCCTTTCCCCCGCTGGTCCGCACCTGCAGTAAGTATGCTTTTTATTTTTTTTATACTTCTGAAGTCTTTAGGCTGGTTAGTGATGTGCAAGATCCTTTTCCTCTATCAATAAGCTGTGAGTGCAGGGTGACATAGATATCTACTCAGAGGGCAGATCCATGACACCCTGCGCTCATAGTATGCCACTGGGTGTCATCCAACACATTTGACTGAAGACATCTTGTGACTAAAAAGCAGTACTGCAGGGGACAGTGACAAAGGAGGTGTGTATTGCATTCTGCTTTTTGAATGTATTGGGGTACATTTTAAGTAGAAAAAAATAGCACAGTGTAACTAGGAAACTTGGTGTCCTGCCTAAATTTTGCTAAAGTCTTTGATTTACATAAAAGTGAATTACATTTAATTGGTTGTTTTTTCAGAGGAGGGGTTCAGGAAAGTCAAGACCGCTGAGATATACTGGTATACACACTGAGCAACTCTGAACACTTCTGTTCCTAGTACATGTCTATACCCTAGAGAACCACTAAACATCTGCAATGAATTCTACACTACAAATTGCCCAGAGCAGTAATAGAATCACCTGATGGCTGCAACATGTATACCCAATAGAGCTGCAGGGAATGTATAGCTATTATGTATATTTTCTGTACATTTATCATGGGTAAAATACATTTTTAAAAATATTTTCCTTTTTCCAGTAGGGTAAATATTAAAGCATATCTAAAGCCAAAACTTTATCATTTTTATACATTTTGGATAGGGTCGGGAATGGTTAAAACAGCTGTCCGGTTTTTTTCCCCTTAACTTCCTGTAGATGTAGAACATGAAAGCGTTACCTTCATTTCCTGTCCTGTAGACAAAACTAGAAGTGAGAGCAAATCTCTCCAAAGTGAGATAAATCTCCTCTTAGACAGCTGTCACTGGAACTAATGTCCCCATAGGAAGATGTCCCTGTTGTAGCAGCAACCTAAAATTTGAACAAAATAGTGGATCTTCTTAATAGGGGCACAGACAGCAATAGAAAATCTAACAGGGGTTCTAATCCTTCAACACACTATCCAAAAATTGCCTTTAGGCCCCATTCACACCGGATCTGTTGCGTTGTGTTACCGTCCATTTTTTAACAGATGTTAATGAAAGGGCAGGGCAGCCATCAGAAATTTCGAATTTCGGGGCCCCTTACACAGCTTCAGGCCTGGGCCCGCCTACCAACACTGCACAGGCCTGTCCACTAAATATCCCCATGGCCGCTAGAAGGATTTTTGCCTACACAGGCGAAGGTGCACTTTTGTGCACCCCCCGTCATGCCCTCAGACGGCTGTTTCTGCACTGCACTTGTAGTCCATTAACTTTGCCTCCCGTCCATATTACTACATACATACTCAGTATGGTCATGGACAGTAGTAGGGATGCACCAATACCATTTTTTTCTAGGCCGAGTACAAGTACCGATAATTTTCCTCAAGTACTCGCCGATACCAATTACCGATAGCTTTTTTGTTGTGTGTTATGTCACAGTTATTCTAAAACAATCCAGACTAATGATTTTAGGACAGCAGTGGAGCCCCAGGACCCGGTCACAGCTGCAACTGCTGAGACCCTTATAGTTCTGCCACTGAAAAATAATACCATCAGCTATAGAGATATTAAATCCCAGCAACACATTTTACAGCAATACAGAAGGCATCAGTTGTAGAGGACTACAAATCCCAGCAATACATTATACAGCATTGCAAAATTGTATATGAATTTGTTACATACTCTGTGCTACGGCTCTGCTTCAGGGTGCCGGCCTGATGTCTCGAGCGGAGGGTCTCAGCAGGGGCAGATGCAGAGGCTCTCACCAGGCTCTGATGCGGAGGCTCTCACCAGGGGCAGATGCAGAGGGTCTCAGCAGGGGCAGATGCGGAGGGTCTCAGCAGGGGCAGATGCGGAGGATCACAGCAGGGGCAGATGCGGAGGATCACAGCAGGGGCAGATGCGGAGGATAACAGCAGGGGCAGATGCGGAGGATCACAGCAGGGGCAGATGCGGAGGATCACACCAGGAGAAGATGTGGAGGATCACAGCAGGGGCAGATGTGAAGGATTGCAGCAGGTCATTAGAAGCACAACTATAAAATGAATAACTGGTGCAAACCCAAAACATGTTCATGTTTACATGTGCTGAAAAGTAAACTGAACATACAGTTTTAGTGTGATCCCTATGCCTGTATTTTATGGCTCAGGTGTGCTATGTCAGGCTTGTAGGATGTTACTTTCAGCTTATCTCAGACCAGCACCAAAACACAGCAGACTACAGACCAGAACCAATACACGGCAGACCTCAGACCAGAACCAATACATAGCAGTCCCCAGACCAGCATCAATACATGGCAGCACCAATTAATACAATTCAGACTGCATATCAGTCCCAAACACTGTAGAATTGATAACAGTTTGTATTGGCTCACACTTTAAAAAACAAAACAAAACAGTATTGTAGCAGCAATCTCCACTACCTAGATGGATCAAGACTTATGTATTATGCATACATGCAGGCTCTCACAAATGCACATAAGAATCTTTATCCACACATAGCATTTATTTTATTAATATAGTATATATTAGGGCAGGAATAAAAATCAAAACTATTTGTGAATCAAGATTCTGCCGTGCATTTGTGGGGAACTGTGTGTGTGCAAGTATGAAGGCTAGTGTCAGGTAGGTGAGTGGCATGCAGACACTAAAACTCAGCGACATGGGTAAAATTCATCTCCATATATTCTCCTACAATATTCCTGTCCGGCAGGGACAGTAGAATGCTCTGGTTAGCTAGGTGGCCGTTACAATTCACATGTCAGGTGGGGAACAGAATCTGGCAGCTGCAGGCCTGCGTTGGCAAATCATGGAGCCGCCAGGCAGGAGTACGGGCAGACCTAGTTGAGGGCCTCCTCAGCACACCTATGGCCTTCAGCTACGTCAGGGAGGTGGGTGGGCCAGGCTTGTTATTGACAGCTGACTCGTGGGAGCTGTCAGTTACAAGCCATAGAAAATAGGTTTGCGTGCCAGCCAACAAGGGCTCACATGCCAGGCTGGCCACACATGGTTTACAGTAAAAATTACTTGTTGGGGCCCAGGCCTCCCAGGCTGCCAGGGCCCCATGCATAAGTACTGGCCAAACCCCCCTGATGGTGGCCCTGTGCAAGGGCAACACAAAATGAATGGGTGTGAATGGGCACAGCTCACACCGCAGAGTTGCATTGCCTTGCCATATGTTGCAGTGAAAAAAAGTAGAGCATGCTCTACTTTTTTTTAGTGCAATGCAACGCAAGTCGTCAAAACGAGTGCTAATGCGATGGAGCGCAACGGATCAGAAGGAAATCGGAAGGTCGAAACACAAGCCAATGGACCCTCAGTTGACTTGCAAGAACCTTCCGATTTTGGTGTGAACGAACCCTTATTTTTACTTTAAATATTGCACAGTGATATTTTATATTTCCATTTCTGGCCAGTAGGTGGAGCTTTAGATTGGTTTCTACACATTTCCAGGCTATCTAGATGTGCTTTGTTTAAAAAAAAAAAAGGTCTGTTCAATAGCTTTGCACAAACTCCTTCCCTTCCCATCACTGCCTGCCCTGTTGGTGGGTCTCTGGCATGAGAAAGCAAAAGATTAGCAGTGATTAGACAATAGGCAGATAGGCAGTCATCAGACAATACTGGTGACTAGTCATTTGCCCCCTGCCTGCTTTTTTTGAGCACATCTGCCACAGGTCCTCTTTAAATGGTGAGAAGGGGGATTGCACATATAGCCAATCATCTGCTGTCACTGTTCAGGTATTCTGACAGCCACAGGCACTGGCTCCCAGAATGCAATAGCCCAGCAGGGGAGACAACGTGGATGGTGGAATTGAGATTTCTTTCTTATTCATTGCTCAAGTACAGTTCATTGCTTGTTGACAGCAACATTTAACTGCTATTGTAATCTTTTTCTTGTAAAGCGAAATCAAATATAATTGTTTTATGAAGTAAAAAGTACCTAATGCTTTACTTAGGTAAGGAATGCTTAGCCGCTTACGTGGGTTCACATTGCTTAAAAGTTAAAACTCTGTATACATTGTAACTTACTTTGTATCATCTACATGTTTGTTGATAAACATACTGTATAAACTATCTTGAATAAACTGCAAAAAGCACCCAAAACTTTGTGTCTTTGCTTCCTTCAAGATGGAGATGGTTTAAGCTCATGCTCAATGTTAGGTATGTGATTAGGCTGTTCTTTGTAGCATATACTCTAACATACACAATCTCTCTGGCCTAACGCCGAGCAAATGTTAAGATTAAACATGTTCATATGTATATTTATTAATAAAAAAAAGATATTTCATCAATGTTTAAATTTAAACTCCAAGCAACAGCTAAATACACAGATAAGGTACATATATGTGAGCGGTTTACCTCCCAAAGGATTTGTATTTTTGGGACTTTATACAACCCTCTCTAGCAGAGCAGCAGACCTGATGATTTTTCTGTGCTGCAGTTAAGTAATCCCTCATTCACACCTATTTGTTAGGTGTGATTATCGATTCCGACATCAGGAATCCTGCAGCAGGAATCCCAAATCTGCAATTTACAAGTGGCAACTGTCACTCACTGAAGTTAATGACCAGGTGACAGTGGGCACATTTGAAAGCACCAGAACGCTGGCACATTGCATGTAATTGTATGTGATATGATTACATACGATTAGGAATCAATCATGATCCCTGGCCGCATGAACAATGCATTCAGGAAGAGTCATCTCTTCCTAACCGTTTCTAATCGTATCACATACAATCGTATCACATACGAATACATGTGGTGTTCTAGCGTTCTGCCGCTTTTAAATGTGCCTGCCGTTACCTGATCATTACCTTGAACGGGTGACAGCTGCCACTTGTAAACAGCGGATTAGGCATTCCTGCTGTAGGAAAATGCAAGTTCCTGCGGCAGGAATACCTAATTGCACCTAAAATATAGGCGTGAATGGAGCCTAAAATCAATAAATAAATGTAAATTGTGTCGCGCTTACAATCCTATAGTCTTGATCCTATTTGTCTTGATATCACAATATCACATCCATTAAATGTTCACAAACAGAATTGAGTGAAATACAATATTTAAACAATCGATTGTGCCAAAATCAAACCCCAAAAATCAAACAAATAACTCTGAATGGAGCCTAACACTTATAGATTTTGTCCCTCTTCCAGCCAGTTACTGGACAGTAAGAGGAGAAGCAGCAGACTGAAGAGCTCATCTCTCTAAAGGTGCCCATACACCTTCCGATTATTGTACGATAAACGCGGGTGATACAGCGATCGTACGATAATCGGCAGGTGTATGGAAGGCTTGCGACCGTTTCTACTGTACGGTCGCACGTCTTTTGTCTTGCGAGCACGCTCGAAAACACGCCGAGAATCGTACGATTTTCGGCGGGTTAGTGGCATGCTCGGAAACAAATGCCGAATGGGCTGGTGTGCGCGCGCGCACACACTGCTCGCTCAACATTGGAATCATCGGAAGCCCTCTTGCAATGCTCGCAAGTACGATCTGCCTGTCCAAGATGGGTAGATTTTAATTACCTTACAACAATCGCACAACAAAAGTCGTGCGATGGTTGTAAGGTGTATGGCCAGCTTAACACTCTGCTCTCTCTTCCTATCAGCATCTTCCTTTCACTGCAGCACAACTGATTGGCTCTTCCTGCTTCTCCCTCTCACAGGGAGTACTTGGACTGCAAGAAGCTGGTACCAAATGAAATCCAGGTACTTACTGTCTATATAATAGTTATCCATAATCCAATGCACATCTCTTTGAAAAGCTGGCCATACACCTTACAATTTATCTGCAGATTTTCTGTGGTCAGATGGAAAAGGTGCAACAGATTCCTCCATCTACACTTAACTGTGTGGATGGAGGAATCTCCACCTGGGCCAATCTGTTGCACTTTTTCCATCTGATCACAGAAAATATGCAGATAATTGTAAGGTGTATGGGCACCTAAAGGGTTGACCTAATCAGTGCACCTTCCTTGTTCAATCAGTGGAAGGCCATGGAAAATTAAGGAATTCTGACATTTTACAAACAATTTAAAAAGGCTGAAACTAAGGGAGGGGGGGGAAATCATCATTGCTGCTGTATTGATAGTAGAAATGCTTCTTAGATTATGTGTGCTTATACGAAGTTCACATATGAATTAATTTGACTCAATGCTGTTTTCTTAAACAGAATTGTGACAGAATCATGAATGTGAGAATAAATATTTATATGAAACAGAGATACCTTACATACCTGATAAACAGACCCTAACCACAAGATAACTTGCACACAGATAATGTTTAGAGGGAGCACCCTGTGAATGACCTGGGCTCCTCCCTTAATTTTAATGATTCCAGCAGAGCACTCATGTGGAATGGCTTGGAGATCAAAGGGTTTATATAATAATATGGTGGAGATAGTATCCATGTCTGATGACTAGCAGACACTTTAACTGAGATCTTGGACACACGAAGGTCAAGTTTCCCAGTGTATGGAGCCAAATGCTATATACACCTGAGCAAGTTTTAATGTGTCTGCTGCCTTGGGTGGGCTTAATATTGGGTACTATTGAGGCTGCAGCTTTTGTTCCTTTTGACTTCCCCTGATAGATTATTTATTATTACAGGTATTTATATAGTACTCTATAAACTGGACATTCACATCAGTCCCTGCCCTCAAGGAGCTTACAATCTAAGGTCCCTACCACACATGCACACACTAGGGCCAACTTATATAGGAGCCAATTAACCTTTCTAGCATGTCTTTGGAGTATGGGAGGAAACCCACGCAAGCACAGGGAGAACATGCAAACTCCATGCAGATAGTGTCCTGGCTGCAATTCAAACCAGGAACCCCAGTGCTGCAAGGCAGAAGTGCTAACCACCAATGCACTGCATTGCTCATATGAATATAGCATGAATGTTGGATCAATGAATGAGCACTGGCTATACACAGGGCCGGTTTTACATAATGTGGAGCCCAGGACAGACTTCAAGCATGCAGCTCTTACTCTAATAAAAGAGTAGCATTTCTAATAATTTAGGCTGAACTCTGAGCAGATATAAAACAGTCTAAATGTATTTTTAAATACCTACATTTATTGTGATTCTATGTTGCAGTAATACCCTGCACAGCACAGCTCCATTTACTGGGAGAGTTAGAAGCCAAACATGCAAAGCAGGATGAGCACAAGGATGATTTCATAAGCTTGCTGTTCCTACTTCATTGTCCAATCACCAGGTCCGGGGGGTGCGTTTCCTCTTTCTTTTCCCAACCCCCCCGCCCGGGGGGGGGGGGGTGTTTGACTAGGGTGCCTGGATCACAAGCCTGTCTCGACAGAATTACAAATCCTTTGGCAGGTGAAAATGTTTCCATATATGTGTAGCCACTTTGCTCTAAGCACGAGTGCCTATTTAAATTTAGAATCTGTCAGGCTGTACTCAGTCTGATTCTGATTGGGAGTTTGGCTTTTTGGTGTCTCTCCTGGGCTCTAGTGATAGTTTGCTTCTGCCACCTGCTGGGGGGTATGTCTGGCAATAGTGTAGGAAGCTGCACTAATTAGAGTTAAGGATGTTTGTACCTCCTCAGCCAACAACTAGGAAGTTCATTGCCAGTAGAGAGGGCTGACAGAGGGTATAAATATTCAAAAGTAACCTTGGGAAGTCGGTTTTTGCCCTGGGCTTCCGTCTGAGGGAAGGACGGTGTAGATTTTCTGAACCTCCAAGGCCTGCTGTCCAAGTAGGGTGACCGTGTGCTTGGCTTAAGTCCTGGGATCGAGGCCTACTGCATAAAACCTAAGGATGGAGATGCCATGGAGGAACCTCAGCCTGAATAAGGAGCCTGAGAAGCTGGGCAGAAGCTTTGTCCTTGACTAAAGAATGGTGATTTTTTTCCCCCATTGCTGCAACATCCAGTACCTTACAGTCAGAAGCTCTGGTCACAGAATGCCAGGTCAGCTTAAAGGTTCTCTATCTGTGAAGATTGTAAGTACTTTTTGTCTTTCTTTTCTGGAGTCCACAGGACCGTGGGTGTCCTGTGCCCTAATCCTCTCCTAAATAAAGTTACTGCAAGCAAAAGATTACCAGTGTTGAAGTCAAGTTTATAATTTGCCACTGGTAGGTCAGTGAGTACTTAGCTTCCATAGTTGCTAAGTGGGGCAATTATGGAACTGTGTACCCGAGACAGGCTAGGAGGGCCACATTTATCCAGTGGCTCCTTCAAGGGTGAGTGCTACATATTGTTTGTATTTTAACTGTGCATTTGAGGAATTGTCTGTAGTTCAACTTTTGTGATACCCAGAAAATAACCCATGTTTATTTTAATATTATATTATAACCTTGCAAACCAGGGTGTATCTGAAGCAGTCATTAGCAAGAAGGTAGGAGAGGCAAGACACTCTTTGGCACAAACTCACAAACACCCAGAAAATAAGTTCACTCCATCTTTCCTAAGAAATAGTCAGCCAGAGGTGTCTAGTGGTGCCCCTAAACATGAACAGAACACTCTTGGTCTTTTATAAAGGATAAGGCCATGAAATAAGTCACATCAAGGATTGAGATCTATCAATATAAAAGTGTTAAACTTTATTAGGGAAAAAATCCAATAAATATATCATAATGTTTCTAACAATTATTCCTTCACCCGGGATTAAGACGCCTCTGGTTAAAATTTGACAACGTTGTCCACACACAACAGGCATTCAGTACCCCCAATCTCCACCCCGTTTACTCTATTAAATTAAACTGTATAAATCACATTATTGGTACATGGAGACCATTCATATTTGTTTTTGCTTTGGCAGTAATACATCAGGGTCATTTATAACCATTTGTCCTCCTAAACATGAGACTGTCAGCCTTGCTAGTTCAAAATGGCACCTGCATGTGTATAGGAACCTTCATTAATTAAATCCATTTTTTTTCCAACATCAGATGAACAAAAAAAAAGTGTTTACTAAGTTTCTTTGCAAAGTTTCTTTCAACACTCTTTAGACAAATGCGGGACCACCAGCGAAACTCCTGGCAATTAAAATACCCATTCTGAGCTTGGTTGCAAAGAAATTCCCATATCCAAAATGGAATTTGATGTACGAGCCAAACATAGCTGCAGCTTTAAGCTGTTAATTACATGGGCAGCTTTCATTAGAAGGTTAAAGGATGTGCCAGGAGAATGTGATTTACTTTATGCCAACTTCAACATGAGCAGCCTGATTAGTATTCTGACAGAATGTTAAACACAGGCTGGGCACTCAAGCTTTTATCTGCCAGTGTTTGTGTGTCACATCTAGGTCAAATACTGCACAAAAAATTGTCACACTCTCTTTACTGCACAGATCTTTTTATATGGAGGTCTTACTTTTAAAGAAATGTAATGAGTTTTTAGATTTTTTTTCCCCTTTATCCTCCAGCGATGACTGGAGGGATGGATGTGGGAGGGGGTGGGCACAGCTGACTCTGCCTCTAGAGAGGCAGAGCCAGCTGTCAATCAGCCAACTGGGTGGATCTCGACAGTATTGTTAGGATCCATCTCGGCTGCAGTGCTCTCAGCATATAGCGGGCAATAGCCTGCTATATATTGAGTTTTGGGTCATCGGGGGACACACTGTATATACTCCTGTGACCCTAAAGGAGAACAATGGGCAAAAAAGGTTGCACCAGAAATCTCCTTTAAAGGTGCACCAGAAGCCAAGCACAGCATAACACAATATATACAATTAAAACTCCTGTGTTTAATGCAAACTGTTGAAAGCAGCAATGAATTGACTGGAGCAGTTGCCACGTTTGTTTTGCTTGCTGAGTATCAGTGACTCCTCTCTCCCACCTTGTCAACTGTGTTAAGACAGCTTGGTAGAGAGTTTTAATAAGAGACAGGGTCTGAAAGGAAACAGCTTCTAGTTTGATACTATATATCACTTGTGTGCTCCATCACTTAGCCCCCTTGGTGGTGGCTCCAAAGTTGAGATCTGCAAGCTCCTGTACTGCCCTTTGAAACTCAGGCATGACATTGTTCTCTGGTAGTATGTGCATAGCTCTATTTAGCCATCACACTGCCCTTTTTTATGGTCCTGCATTGCAATAATTGAAATGGCCAAAACCACAAAGCTTAGAAATGTGAATTAAGGTAGAATAATTCCTTTTCTGTGTGGTGAGACAGAAGGACGCAGGGAGATGTGCCATGGAACAGACAGATGACGATAACAATCAAATGCAGGCAGGTATCTTAGTGTGGAAAAGATTTGCTCTAAATTTTATCTCGCATCGAAATTCCATAAATACTGCCCTGGCAGAAACACATTCCAACCTGTGTGTGAACTATCATGTAAGCAGGTTTAATAGCAGATCTTAATATTACTTGGCTGATATATTCATGTACGGTAAATTATTTGGCAACAATACAACTATATATTAAAGTGGAAAATAACTCTGTAATTGCTGGACCAAATCAGCTTAGTAACCTCTTTGGTATGCAAGAGGTCAGGGATGAATTTATATCACTGGAACCTGTAGACACACATTTTTTGCACCATAATAAGTAAAACGCTTCTGGGGCCACCACATTATACAGAACATGTTCTATTTTACTGGACGTAACCTGGCTTAGAGTATTGTGATAATGTGCAAATGGACTTATCTTATCTGCACTGATTATGCAAAAAAAAAAACCCACTACAGTAAGGTAGTGAAGCCTTATTCTCTATGGAGAATTCCTGTATTGTTTCACAGGTTCCAGGAACCTTGGACACGCAGGATTTACAGAAAACCCACAGTAATCCCTAACCAGGATATATATAGCACCTGTTTCTATCATCAAAAATGAAAACACTGGGAAGAACAATTACTTGTAACCAGCAGGTCTTCAGTAATGAGGACTATTGACTGAAATATCTTTTATCTGTCTATGTTAAGACTTAATGATGCTGGACAAAAATCAATAGAGCTTTCTTCTAAGCATCTTGTCAGAACAACCAATATTTATAACAGAAGATTATAAAGGGTCCATAGCTTATTTATTATTTCCTACAGCATATGTAAAGAGTAATGTTAGTAAATCTGCAAAAATATGTTCCATTTCAACTTGTCTGCATGAGAGGTTTCCTTTAAAAGTTTAGCTTACACTTCATAATTATATATTATTATTGTTTAAGTCCTTGGTTCTCAACTGGTGGGTCGTGACCCCATTTTCAGTGGGTCGCAACCCCATGTTCAGTGGGGCGCCCCATGCCTTCCTTCTAGGTGAGAGACTCCTCAGCCTTCCCCTAGCGCAGCACCATCACTTCTTGTGCCAAGCAGCTATTCAAAATATGCTGCCCGCCCATGCGTGTCAGCTTGAGGTGGGGTGGGCTAGAAGTATGGCCATAAGGGAGCTCCATCCATACATCATTGCTTACAGCTCCGACATGTGCCCAGTAGAAGTGCCTGGAGTGGACTGACGTCACATTTTAGCTCATGGCACCTCTATGGGGCGCGCAAGGGAGCTGTACAAACAATGCACATATGGCTGGAGCTCCGTCACAGCACAGCAGCCCACACTGGACACCAGGCTGAGGATCCATCCCAGGTCTCATAAGGTAGGGAGACTGGGTGGATCTTAAAAAATTATAATTTTTTTTGGTGTGTGTAGGTGTGAGAATGTGTCTGTGGTTGGTTGTGTGTGTCTGTCAATGTTTCTGAGGGTCCGTTCACACTAGTACAGTGCGTTAATCACATAGTACATGCGATTAATGCACTGTACAATGCAATCGCACCTACTGTGTGTTCTGGTGTGGTGTGAAAGAGGCCTTGCGTTGCCATTAATTTGAATGGCACCCCAAACGAACCTCCCACCCACAGTCCGATCGCCTGCATCCAATGCCCAGTACTGCAATGCCACGCATTCCATTTCGTGCGCATTGGGCCACAACTTAATTACCAAGGACAAATGTGGGTCCTGAGGTTACACAGGTTGAGAACCACTGGTTTAAGTCATGTGCCGCAACACAGAACTCCCTTTACCTGGTTACCTGGCATATTCTGCTGAGCAAAATAGAGAGGATGATAATGCTATGCCGGTTTCCTGACTGCCACGCTGAACTCCAGTCTTCAGACACAGAACAAGTGTACGGATAAGAGATTTTGATATACAAATTGATACATTACCAGACTTTGTTCACCCTAGCCCCATGCTAAAACGATGTTTTAGCATGTGTTTAGGACTTGTGTCCAATGTGTGCTGGTGGTGGGGTGCAATGCCTTGCGCTGTTACAACTCTTTACATTCACATGAAAGCAGTATGCAGTCGGAACAGGGCAAATAGAAAACAATTGTTTTCTATGCGTCCTTGCAGTGACTGGTGTTGATCAAGTCACCAGTCACCGCACATAGTGTCAATGGTTGCTCACTTCTGTATCATGGCTATTATATATCTTGCCTAGGAATCAACATATTTAAAGTAGAACTGAAGCCAAATCTTCTTATTAGTTTTGGATAGCGTAAGGGAGGGTTATAACCCCTTTTATTTTGCCATCTGTGTCCTATTGGGGGGATTTCACTTCACTTCCTGCCTGGTAGCCACAACAGGAAGTGAGAGGAAATATAGAGAAGTCTTTGGTGGTCTGCAGGATCACCAGAACTAGTGTCCCCAGTGGGAGATTTCCCATCTATTCTAATGACAACTAAAAAATTTTAATTTTCTTTCACTTTCACTATCATTTATAATGGTCACCAGGAAAAATAGGGTGAATCACCCTAACACAAACAGCAATAAAACCCTGACCAGTGTTCAATCCCTCTTTACTCTATCCTTAATAAATAAAGATTCTTGGCTTCAGTTGCACTTTAAGACATATTTCCAGGTCAGATGCTGAAGGTAGAAAGTAGAGGACGAACTGCGCAGTGACTAATTCCTATCATCCTCAACACGGCACACAGCTCTCTTTGTTGAACACTCGATTTTCTCTAGAGAACAATCACTTCAGGCGGGAAACCACCACATAGCTTTGATGACAAACAAAAAAAAAAGTTTATTTTTTGCTTTAAATAATGCAGGGCATCTTGTCTGAATCACAGGGAAATGATGTCTAAGTAGAAACATAACAGAACTCTTTGATCTGGAAGTCTGGCCTTGCAGTTGTCCATCTGCATTCTGGTCTGCAGCTCACAACTTTGTATGTTTGAAATTGCAACACACACACACAAGACTATTCATTATATTTCCCTTTGTAAAAGAAGAGATGCCCACCTTTCAAGGGTCTTCAAGGGTCTGTGTAGCATGGCACATGGTTATTTAAAGGGCTTTGGGAAAGTTCTGAAGAACTTTGATGTACTTGGCTGCAGCTGGTGGGTTGTGGAGTAAAGGGCCATAACGGGCAAATTCAAATTCCGGACTAGTTACAACATAAGTGCACATTCATGTGGCAGGTCAGGCTTGAAATGGTTAAATCCCAAACAGATTAATATTACATTTAATGTATAACTTTTGTTGCGTCCAAAAGCTGCTTCACATTGCACAGCCTTTACATTTCATACATTGAATCCACCATCACAGGCCATATGATCCAACCTGACATACATTATTATTATTATTATTATATAGGATTTATATAGCACCAACAGTTTTCCTAGCGCTTTACAATATAAGGAAGACATTACAATTACAATACAATTCAAGACAAGATGGTAAGGAGGGCCCTGCCCTTGAGAGCTTACGATCTAAAAGGGAGGGGCAAGTGATACATGAGGAGGTAGCTGTGTGAGGATGAATTGTTTGAGAAAGTGATATTTCAGTGGTTAGTTTGAGGTGGCATAGGCTTCCCTGAAGAGATGAGTCTTAAGGTATCGCCTAAAGGCAGTCAGAGTGGGAGATAGACGAACAAGTTGGGGTAAGGAGTTCCAAAGAATGGGGGAGACTCTAGAGAAGTCCTGGAGGCGAGCATAGAAGAAGTTGACAAGGGAGCTAGAGAGCAGAAGGTCTTGGGAGGAGCGTAGGGGACGGTTAGGGCAATACTTTGAGACAAGGTTGGAGATGTAACCTGGGGCAGAGTTGTGGATGGCTTTGTAAGTGTTTGATAATATTTTGAACTTTATCCTTTGGGCGATTGGAAGCCAGTGGAGGGATTGACAGAGGGGGTTGCAGACACTGAATGGTTGGTTAGGTGGATAAGTCTGGCCGCAGCATTCATGATAGACTGAAGGGGGGATAGCCTGTTTAGTGGAAGGCCAATGAGGAGGGAGTTACAATAGTCGAGACGAGAGATAACAAGTGAGTGGATGAGTAGCTTTGTGGTTTAATTGGTGAGGAAGGGGCGTATTTTGGAGATGTTGCGAAGGTGAAGACTGGAGGATTTGGAAAGGGATAGGATGTGGGGAAGATAGGTGAGGTCCGAGTCAAGGATTACACTTAGCACCTTGGCATGGGGGAAGGGTTGTATATTTGTGTTCTCAATCATGACCAAAACGTTGGGGGAGGGTGCGCGGGGGCGGGGAGAGAGAGGGAATACCATGAGCTCAGTTTTTCAAAGAGACATAGGACGAAAATGAAAAATACACTAATTGTACATTCATATAGGGCCTTCCAGCAAGATCCTGGGAAAGCCGAGGACACCATATTTTATGAGAATGTTTTGTATGGAAGTTTCTCTTGCATGCCTGACAGCGTCTAGAACCAGTAATCAATGTGGTGCTCGCAGCGATGAACACGGATGGTGCCGTGTTCAAAGAAGTTCAAAGAAATGGTAAAATCACCAGTATTCAGACAATGTTGTTTTTAGATCTTGGTGATCATTTATTTATGACGCATGTATCAGAAAAGGCTGTTCTGATACATGTGACATCAATAAATGATCACCAAGATCTAAAAGCTACATTTTTTTTTTGTACTAGTGATTTTCCATTTCTCATATCTTTCGAGAAAACATTACAGCACAGGAGATATTTTTTAATTTTCTCCTAAACTTTAATTAAAAAAAACATTTTAGGCCGGCAACACTGAGAACTTCAGGGTGGACAAGGATAGTCAGGAACTGGTGTTTAGTTGTCTGAGTTGCCCTTTTGGGTATAAATAGATAGAAGTTCCTAAAACTCCTACATTTAAATTGAGGAAGCCTTGGGTGAATAGTGAACATTAAACACAAGTTGAGCTAGCTATACCATGACTTGGACAAATGAAAACCTTAACAGATTTGGGTTTTGTTTAACACGTTCATTATTCAGAGCGAATATTGATGGTGACTCCTTGTTTCAACCCGGGGAGTGATCTTTCTTTTTCTATGTTAGTTCTGATTTGGATACCCTCAAGCCACAGATGTCTCGGCTAGGCATCTATCTCTTCCTGTATGATAGATGAAGGGAAGAGGAGGACCTGCACTGTGGTTTGAGGAAAGGAAAATACAGTTGTGAAAGCCGGGGTTGTTAATAAAATATTGTGCTCTCCACAGGGACCCGACAGGGGCTAGGAACTCTCTGTTTTTCCAAAAAGCCGGGATCTGGGCCTATGCTATGTCCCCATTATTCAGACTGACCTTCATGTAAGCACTGTATCTTGTGTGCCATTGGTGTGTCTTTGATGTCACTTGGTGCCTACTTCGAAATAATGCGTAGCACACATAGTGAACCCGTTGCCTTAGCAACAAGTTTTAAACGTAATGGTCACCAATTTCTGGCCTATTGCCTTGTGAACCAGATTCTGCTGCTTCCTTTTCTGACTTTTTACTCTTTTCTGCCATCAGTAACCTCTGGCTTGTTTTGTTACTGTATGTGTAGCCTTCTCTGACCTCTGCACACTAACACACCTCTGACACTCCTGAAAAGCGTATGCTTCACATTCCTCTGTTAGTCTAGCTGTGTGAGTGTCACTGTGCTTGAGCCCTACTGATATTTTCTACCATCCCTCCATTGCTACTAACATCTCAGCCACCATCCTTGTTTCCCTGTGGTCTTCCATATGTGTCGTGCAGAATGAACTTGAAGCAGCTCCGGTGGTCTAAACCAGAGCTTCTTAAGGTGTGGACCCCAGGGCCGCCATCAGGGGGGTATGACCAGTGCTTGTGTGAATGGGCCGGGGGGGAGGGGGGCTGGGCTTCAAGCAAGAATGTTTTATTATAGATTATTATGTGCAGTGTATTTGGTAAGGTCCCGGGCCCACCCGGTGCAATTGGTACCTTCCTGAGTATGTGCGTGAAGGAAGGTTTTTCTCTTTTTTTAGGCGTCAGAGCTTTTTCTTTACAGGTAGAAGCATTGAAGAGTAGGCAGGAGCGGAGAACAGCTGCTGGAGGGGAAAGGTAAGTTGTTTTTTTCCAGCAGATATCCCGGGGGCAGTTGTTGGTGGTGGTGATAAAGAAAGAGACACCGACCGACCCTAGGGGGGAAGGAGGAGAGAGACACCAAGTGACGCTGGGGGGGGGCACTGACCGACGCAGGAGGAAGAGAGTGACACCGACTGACGCGCGCGCGTGTGGAGACACCTGGGGTCACGTAAAAATGTCCTTGGACGAAAAAGGGGTCACAAGGAGAAAAAGTTTAAGAAGGCCTGGTCTAAATGCCACTGACGTCATCATGTTTAATACAGTCTATGATACACTTACACTGCGAAATGACAATTCTATTCAACATACTGTAAATCAATATATGTGCGTGCATCCCATCGCCTCAATATATAAGACCACTCCAATAAAGTATTTACATCAAAAACCTAAATAGTGATATAAATATTGTTCATGGATTATATAATAATATTGCACAAATGTCCATAGAAATGTAATCTTCTCTTTATCACTTCCACTCTGTAGTGATCACCAATCCATTGTGCAATAAACATCCATCAGCCGTGAATTGAATATCACCATCAAGTGATCCAGCTCTTCCAGCCTTCAGATTAATGTAAATCTTCCCACCAATGTGCTGCAATCTGTAAGAAACCGCCCTCACCACACTAACAGGGCTACCCCATATAGGACAAGCCACATGCGCTCCTGTCTAAGATATCCTCCTCTTAATAGAAAAACTCCACTTCACAGGGTCAACTTCCAATCCACCTCTTTCTCCTCTTCACTCCGATTAGAACTTTTAAAACCAGCTCAGACAGAATTACAGATGCCTCTTATTGTGTAGTATTTGGTTCCAAAGTTTCATAAAATGGTTAAAAACACTTACAAATAAAATCAGCATTCAGTCACAGATATCCTCACATTCCACAATCAGCAGAGCTCACAGAAAAGCAGGAAACATGTGTATGCCCCACCCTACTGACGCGTTTCGACTATCTACCTGCATTAGACGTGAGGATGCTGAGGGACATACTACAGTTGAAGAGGAGGGGGAGAGATGTGAGTGCCGACCACTGCCGGACTGAGGGTCAGGTGAGTGCATCTTCTTCTTTATTTGAGTGCCTAGAGAAAAACAAGCCATTAACCCTTGCAGTGCGGGGGTAGCCCCATTGCAAGGGTTAACAAAGTTATACTCACCTGATCCTTGTAGCTGGCTTGCTCTTAGACCAGTCCCTGGAGCCTCTCTCCCTCTCCGCTGCAGTGGTCTAAAGTCCCATAAATCATCAAGTCCATTACACAGTGTATAGGACGTGAGCGCACCGAGGGACATACCATCGATATATAAACAAAGGCACGTCCATTTACATCCGACCGCCCATAGGAATTACATGAATCCTGTTTTCCTCTTTCTCAAGATGGAGGAAAAACCGGAACGGGATGGAAACAGATGCAGATGCCACAAACGCAACATCCATTTCCGTTCTGGTCTGATGCAGCAGGAGATACATTGCTGAGGCTGCAACAAAGTCACCCATGTGAAAGGGTCTATACGACCCAATAAGATTAGCACACAGATTTAAAAGTGATTTTTTTACTGGAGGTTATTTATTATTGTAGAAGTAATACAATTTCTCTGTTCTGACCTTTCATAGATTTGCCTACATTTGTATCTTTCTTCCTTTCATATTCCTCCATTGTGACATTTTCCATTTAGTAATTCTGTATTCTCATAACATTTGTCTGCAGTGATTTCAATCAGCGTTGCGGAGAATTGTTGCCGGTTGCAATGATTTCAATCAGCCTGGTGGGAAATAATGGAACTGGTACACTGCAAAGAAGTACAACGCATTGTGCTGACATTTATAGACGGGCCGACGAGGAAACAACAAATCACATCTTTTATTTTTCAGGTTACTATAACAAAGGTCATGGAATCATTTTATATACAATAATACAGAACCAGCGTTCGATTATTCCGTTTTCACATCCAAAGTCTCTGGACAGAGGTAAGGGTTCTGTTGCTAACACCAACCAATCAGATTTAGGCTAGGAATCTCCTGCTATGGGTATGATAGACATTTTTGCAACCCGGCAGCAACTTATTAAAGTCAGCGTGTACTGGGAAATGACCGATAATATGCACAATCTGCCTACTTTTGCTCTGTAATGAAGGTGGCAATACATTGCCTAATTCTATCCAATTCAAAACCTCAGTGTGCCGATCAGTTAAGTGTTAGGTCTTCTCTTGGGGATAACAAGATATCCAAAGCACATGTTACTGTAGACTTTTTAAAACTTTTTAGGAAATCTCTTTGTTTTTCCGAAGCCCGGAGTGTCCTTAGTCTTTCTATGGGGACAGCCAGAATTTCCCGTCACTTTGAAATTGTACAGAGAAGCTTGCAGTCTGTCCACTGGACTGCTCAACAGAGGCATCCTCAAGGTAAGAAATATTTATAAGAAAAGTTATTTTTAGGTATGCTGTATGGAGGTTTCTAAATCATTACTGCAAAAGAAGAAATATAATTTAAGAACTCCAAGAAATGTAAAACTGAACCATTGCTCGTTTAGGTCTGGAGGTTAAATAAAGAAAATACACTCACCTAATTCTCGGTTCCACTTGGCTGCTAGACCGGTCCCCACAGCCTCTTCTCCCCTGGGCTCTGGGGATCTAAGGACCCATGATGTCATCACGTCTAATGCAGCTGTATTAGACGCAAGGACACCAAGGGACATTCCACCAGCAGAGCGGAGGGGTTGAGAGGTGAGCGCTGACTGCTGCAGGACTAGGAGTATCAGGTGAGTGTATTTTCTTTATTATAGTCCCTAGACCAAAATGAGAACTTAACCCTTGAATAGAGGGTGTAACGCCCCGCAAGGGTTAATTTCTATATTTCCAGGAGTTGTTCTCTAAAGGAGGTGTGTATTAGTAATGTAAGCAACGCATATTAGGTTCTACACCCGCCATGCCATGGCCTTGGAACTTCAACACATAAAAGGTGAGGAAGAAGTGTGACAAACGGACGCTATGCTCGCTCTGATGAAGTCACCTCAGGATGAAGCGTTATGGTACTGCACAATGCCTCTACGGGGGTCCAATTGGCATAGTCCCCCAAGTTCCCTCTCCATCCAGAACTCTTAACCAATGGCAGACCAATATACCAACATCTGAGGGTGATATCCAATCATTTATTTGTTTATATGGACACAATATCAAGCCAACACTGAATTTATTGTGCAGCATGGGTGTTTTCTCTGCTTTATGCCCAGGACGCACACATAGCAGTGATGATTCACACCACTCCATGGAAGAATCCTTGATGCACTCGACACATAACCTTGCATTATTGTTAGTGATATATTGGACATATACGACATTTCAACGTTGCGGCTGAAGATATGTGTCTCGGCAGTGGGACTACTGGCTGTGGAGTATATACGAATGGGACAACAGTGTAACAGCATGCCTGACTAGCTTGGCACCCCAGGACGCACGGTTCTTGTGGATTCACAATCTTTGTATCACATATACTCCATGTGTGGCCGGACTTGATTTAGGCAATTCTGGTACAATCGCGTCTAGGCATTTTGGAACTCCACAAACATTTGTGAACTGTATGAAGTGATTTGGAGAACTTTATTACGGGAACAGTTGGTTCCATGCTATATATGGGGACTATGGATACATAGATATGTTGGATAGTTTATGCTACCATACCCATGAATGTTTCAGGTGTATTTGCACGTATGTTTGGACCACGTGACCGAGAGCTGTGATACATTTAAGTGGTTTTGAGTCACATTAGAGTTTTTGGGTCACATATTGTTGATATACCAATAAAATGTTTTAATTATAAGATACGTTGTGTAAATGTGAATTTTCTGCTGTGATGTCTCTTGGGGTCCTAAGATGTTTCAAAGGAGAACTATGGGGTTAAGGCTTTTCCCCATAGTTCTCCTTAGGGTAACAGGAGGACACAAACTAGCGTCCTCCCGTCACCCTAGGCTCAGTATACCGCGAGCTGTAGCTCGCCGTATACTGAGACGCCGCAGCTGAAGCAGATCCCGACAATTGTGCCGGGATCCGCCCAACTGCATGAGTGACAGCTGGCTCTGTGCCTATCTAGAGGCAGAGCCAGCTGTACCCGCCCCCTCCCCCGTCCGTTCCGCCAGTCAGCGCTGGCGGATCGGAGCGGGGAGGGGGGGAATCCAGCCCCTCCCCTGTCACGGCAGAGAGCCGTGACAGGATCGAGAGGTGAGCGAACGCTGGCATGTGTTCACTCACCTCCCGATCTACTGAGCCGACCTGTGACAGTCTCATTGTCACAGGTCGGCTAGAACTATGAGGTGAGTGAAAAGCACTCACCTCATAGTTCTCCTTTAATAGTGGGAAGTTTTGTCTTTTTCATGTAGTACTAATGTTGCCCTTTAGGCTGCATTAAAAGACCCGCTCACTTCTGAACGGTATTTACAAAAAAAATCTTTTTGCATTGGTACATGGCAGTGCTTAGCTACCCAAGCCCTTTTAAAACAAAAGATTGCAAATTGGCCTTGAAAAAGGCAAGAAAAAAATGCAAGATTCGTCTCCCATAGACGTCAGTGGGGTTCTGGCGCTATGTTCTGGGTTCATGTATTGGGTATGGCAAATTTCTCCGAACAGAACTCTGCTGCATTGGCTCATCCCTACTGAAATGTTGGCCCAATTTAGACTTTTCATTTTCATTTAGATTACTGGAGTAATTCCAGTTTCGGAATGATGGCGTGCAACATTTTAACTCCAGACAGAAAAGAGTAAGATAGCCAAAATCCTTGTTGAGTTAATAATAGGAACACACAACCAGTTGAAGGCACACAATGAAATGCTCACAGCCTGGAGAGTGCTGGCAGCTGCAGCCTGTCTCTGTGTGTCACATTGCTTCACTCTCCACCATGGTGTTCTGTTGAACAAAGCTTCTTTTAGGACCAGGGGTCAGAGCAGCCTTTGTCAAGTTCCTCTCTCCCAGTGAAGCCGGTGACCTCACAGCTGAGTCTGAACTGTCAGATGTTTAGAAGGACAGTTGGGAACGTTATAACACCTAGCCCTGTCCTTCTCTCCCGGGGTTATTGTTACATTGTGTATCCACTCAGTGAGGAGTCAATTAGAGAAAATGAGTTAGGAGTTGGGACTAATCTAGCTGTGTAGGTGGGCAGCTTTATGTTGTATTGAATATTCTAGTTGAGGATCAAAACTGAGCTTCACAATTTAGGAGCTTTCATTTCCCCATGAGGGCAATATTCAGGTGCCACCTAAGTTCATTATGCCTTATTAATCACAACTGATTAGACTTCTGATGTGTCCAGTTTAATCAGCCAGAGGAAATCAAAGCAAACCAACCATCCAGTGGACATCCTGCGTTACAAAGGAGAGAGTTTCTGATTCTTTATGTGGACCTGTCACCTAAACAACAGCACATTTAGGGGAACACACACATTATTGTCGCATTATGCAGCACGTCTTCACCAAAGTCCTATATCTTATAAAGATGGATGTATTTAATGATACAATGATACATTGTGCATATATGAATGAACATGAGGTGATGTAGATCACTTCCCATTCATTCATAATTTAGGATATAGTCAACATTCTATGTCCTCAATTATCTTGCAAACGACATTTGCCCAGTCTATGGGTTTTATCAATCAACCCCTTCATGTTTTTTCTTTATTATTTACTGAGTGTGCATTAGCATGAATATGGATAAGTATCTTAAATAGAATGAGGGGAATTTATCAAAACTGGAGCAGAAGAATCTGGAGCAGTTGCCTATAGCAACCAATTAGCTTCTCTCTTCAGTTTGTTCAGTTAAGGTTTGTAAATGAAAGGTGGATGCTGATTGGTTGCTATGGGCAACTGCTCCAGATTCTGTCTGCTCCAGTTTTGATAAATTCTCCTCAATGTGTTTATTTTATTAAATGGATTAACATATTTCACAGTGCTTTACAAACGGAACTAAACCATACTAGTCCCAACAAAGCTTACCATCTAATGTTCCACCATAATCGTACATGTGCATTCACACAATGGACAATTGTAGGTGAGAGAAAATTATCTGTTCACATGTATTTGGTTTGTTAGGGAAACCTGAATAGCCAGTAAAAGAAATGCCAGGTACTATGTCCTTGGGGGGAATTGACCCACAGCCCCAGCACTACAAGGCTGCCATATGTAGAGCACTGCGGTGGACTATGGTTTGGTTTATTTGTAGCTGTGTATAGATCACACCAAGTGCTGCTTGTTGGATGTATGTGCCAAGCAGTAATTGCCAGAAGAGAATTACAGACTGTAAGTTATATAATGTGATGTGTTTTCACTTGGAGTGCCTGAAATAACAGACAAGACAAAGATCCTGAAAGTGTGGTTATGCCTTGAGCGTCTCACAATACATCTTCATGGCAGATTACTGACCTGTTTCTTCCCTGTACATCCTTGTATGATGAAAGACAATGGATAAGCTGGACTATCGCCCTTTTCCCACGGGGGAATGCACTGGTCACAGGCTGACCTCTGACACAGACCAATCATCTTGCGCAGTTTGAGAAAGTTAAACTTCTGTAGCATGAACTGTACAGAGAAGAGAAAGCTAATGGGAAGAAACTGGTGTTACTGGGAGCCGGTATTCTAAACATTTATAGAGCTGTCACTCACATACCAGGAGCAAGTGCTGTACTTTGATGGAGGGACTGAAGCTTTGTCTTAGTGTTTATTCACAAAGTTTTATAAATAGCATATGATACGTAGATTTGTCCCCCCCTTTTTTTGTGTTAGTATATTGATTTTCAGTTGCTTTCACATACTATTTTTAGAGGAGCACCGAAATGAAAACAAATGTCAGGACGAAAACGAAACTGATTTTTATTCTAACTTTTTCAAACAAATTGTAATATTTTATTTTTTATAAACTTTTAATTTTTTTATATTTTATTTTTTTAATTAATTTTTAATTAAATATTTTTTACTTTACTTTTAGGGACTTTGGGGAAATATAGGGGGTCTAAACAGACCCCTGATATTTTCCTTCTAAAATAGAAAAAGAGATTGAGGACACAAAGTCACATAATTGAGGATATAGTAAACATACTGTGTCCTCAATTATTTACAAACACTCAGCGACCAATGATCGCTGAGTGTTTGTACCTCGCTCTCCATCCTGACAGGATGTCACAGGAGACTGAGCGAGCAGAGCTCAGCCTCCTGTGACAGCACTGCAAGCTGTCTCCGCCCACACCACTCTCCCGATCTATGACAGGAGGCTGAGCGATGCGGGGAGCAGGGCCGTCTTTAAGTGGGCCCTGGGCAAACATTTTCTTGGGCCCCCTTCCAAGCCAAGACCGCTAACTGCCATGCAGTTTCTCTCTCCACCCCAACATACCAAATGAATGTATTTATTTTATATTTGTTTTAAATGATTGGCCCAGTAACTTAAGGAGTGTGACAATCAGCCAGCGCTGCAGATATATAAAAAATATATCTGCGGTGCTCGCTGATTGTAACACTCCTGCAGTTACTGTTTGTGAATTCACAAAGTCCGATAGGAGTGACATTTCAGACCGATCAGTTGTTCTAGGCAGATATGATCGGTTCTCCTGCACTTGCGCAGTATGCCGATCTGCCCTGGAACTGCCGACAAAGCGTTGGAATGCTTGACCCAATAGGCGGTCACACATTCCATTGCTGTCAAACTGAGTGGGATTACGTTGTAATGTGTGACCACGTCACCGGTCACACATTCCAACGTAGTCACAAACTTTGATAAAACACCCGCTCTGTCACTTGCAAATGTGTCCCCTGAGTAGTATCCAGTAGTGTGGGAGGAGCAGGGCACTGTGGCTCTGTCTCTCTCCAAAGCACAGGGATCAGAGCCTATCATGAATGCCTAGACCAGCCGGCCCGCCCATCTGCATCATCAGTTGCTAGGCAGACAGGGGGCTGATTAAAAAAAAGGTCCTGATCTTCTGATCTCTGCTGCCTGTCTGCAAGGGGATCAGAGTCTGTTATTGAGCCTGTGATCCCCGTGCTCTCCCCACTCATCCTCTTGGTTGACTTAATCTCTCCCCCCTGCTGTTACTTGCAGACAGGCAGCAGATCGGGAGATCAGGACTTTTGTCTGCTCTGCCTAGCAACTGATGACGTGATGGGCGGGCCGGTGTACGTAATTATGACCGCTCGCCCATCAGCATCATCAGTTGCTAGGCGGAGCAGACAAAGGTCCCCTTTGCCGATCTCTGCTGTCTGTCTTATCTCTGGAGAGATAAGGGAAACCAGGAGGGTGAGGGGGAGAAGAGACGGGACACTGACATCCCGCATCTCCAGGTAGGGAGCGAGCAGTGCAGGCTCAAGGGGCAGCTGCTTTGGGCCCCACAACAATGACTGGGCCCAGGGCAACTGCCCCTTTTGCCCTGCGTTAAAGACGGGCCTGGCGGGGAGGAGAGACGCCGGCCACTCACAGCGCTCTCCTCCTGCAGCGCTTGGCCAGCTGTGTCAGTTTCTGTCCTCCCACTGGAACACAGAGCAGCGCCCAGCGGGGAGGAGAGAAAGAATGGATGCACCGCTATATCGGCCTTTAGTGCCATTGTCGGCCGATATGTTTCGGCGGCCGATATATAGGTGCATCCCTACTATTTTTGCAAGTAAAAAGTCCTATTGCATACCTGGTTAGAGGTTGAGATGACAAGAGGGCTTCCCTTATATCTGTGGTCCATACACCCCTGGGGGGGAGCACAGGGAGTTAGAGGGCAGGTTGGTGCAGGTGCCAGGTGTCCAGTCTAGTAAGTGAAAAAATCCTATCACATACCTGGCTAGAGGCTGAGTTGACATGAGGGCTTCTCTTATACTTCTGGTCCAAATACCCTTGAGGTGGAGCACAGGGAGTGAGAAGGCAAAGTGGCACAGGTGCCAGGAGTCCAGTCCATGGCATCTCACTTCTAGCGAAAGACTTAGCTGAAAGGTGCTCATGCAGACTGACTTAAAAGTCACCAAGAAGAAGCAGTCTAGGAGACAGATGGTGGAAATACTGGAACTTATGGTAGGCTGAGAGTGTAGTCTGGAACTGACGGTTGTTGGCAGCCAAAAAGATGGACAGCAGACAGGGTGGAAGGCAGAGTTGTGATCAAGAGGCAGGCAAAGGTCACTCAGGGAAATCAGCAGAGGCAAGCAGTGGTCATGAACCAGCTGAGGTCAAGAACGCAGAGCAGATACAAGTCCAAGGGCTGGCCAGGCCAGCAACAGAAAATCAGATCTCTGGAAGAGGTTCAGGTTCACCCATGCACACAACATGTTCTGATGTGGTCCTGACAGTTTCTAATGAACCTGTACTTTGTCCATGTCCAGTCCACCTAAAAATGTTTACCTTTAGACACGTAAAGGCTCAAAAAATTTGTTTTGTATTAATTACAAAATATTTTTTGAATTTTGGATCCGAAATTTGATTCAGTTCGTTATTCAGAATTTGTATCGAACCAAATGTTTTGTTTTCGGTTCAGATCAATCTGGATGGGGTTATTCATAAGAGGGTGAAGAGTTAGGAGAAGGCAGGGGAAGTGAACAATCTAGGACAATATAGCTGAACTGGGAAGTGAGCTGAATTGGAGATATTTTCCAGTTCAGCTATGTTGTCCTAGATTGTTCACTTCTCCTGCCTTCTCCAAACTCTTCACCCTTTTGTGAATAACCCTGTAAAATTTTTTTTTAATGGGGGGGTTGGTCCTCTTATATCTAAGTTCATACTGGTCACATTAGTCTGTACTCCTCCTCTTAAACCATACTGGTCATCTTAAACCATACTGGTCATCTTAAACCATAATGGTTGTCTTAGCACATACTGGTCCTCTTAGTCTGTTCTGGTCATTTTAATCCATACTAGTTATTTTAGTCCGTACTGGTTATGCTATTCTGTACTGGTCATTTTAGTCCACATTGGTCATCTTAATCCATACTGGTCATTTAAGTCCATACTGGTCAACTTAGTCCAGTCTAATCCTCTTAGTCCATACTGGTCATTTTAGTCCATACTTGTCATCGTAGTCCGTAGGGTCATCTTAGTCTGTACTGATCATCTTGGTCCGTACTGATCATCTTAGTCTGTACTGATTATCTTAGCCTCTACTAGTCCTCTTAGTCCGAGCTGGCCATTCTCAGTTTGTACTGGTCATTTTTGTCTGTACTGGTCATCTTATTCCATACTAGTCATCTTAGTCTGTACTGGTCATCTTAGTCCTTACTTGTCCTCTTAGTCCGTACTGGTCCTCTTAGTCCGTACTGGTCCTCTTTAGTCCGTACTGGTCCTCTTAGTCCGTACTGGTCCTCCTTAGTCCGTACTGGTCCTCCTTAGTCCGTACTGGTCCTCTTAGTCCATACTGGTCCTCTTAGTCCTCACTGGTCACCTTAGTCTGTACTGGTCATCTTAGTCCGTACTAGCCATTTTAGCCCGGACGGGTCATCTTAGTCCGTACTGGTCATTTTAGTCCATACTACTCATCTTAGTCCGTACTGGTCATCTTAGCCTATACTGGTCATCTTATTCCATTCTGGTCATCTTAGTCTGTACTGGTCATCTTAGTCCGTACGTGCCCTTTTAGCCTGTATTGGTCATCTTAGTCCATACTGGTCCTCTTAGTCCATACTGGTTATTTAGCCTGTACAGGTCATTTTAGTGCATACTAGTCATCTTAGTCCATACGGGTCACCTTAGTCCGTACTGGTCATTTTCGTCTGCACTGGTCATCTTCGTCTGTACTGGTCATCTTAGTGCCTACTAGTCCTCTTTGTCGGTATTGGTCATCAATCTCTACTGGTCATTTTAGCCGTACTGGTCATCTTAGTCTGTACTGGTAATGAAAATTGGTTATTTGGAAATTTAGGCGAAATGTGAAAAAATAATTTGGATGCTTTAGAATTCGGATGCATTCGATTTGGGAAATCCAGATGCATCTGAATGTTTGAATTTAAAGAAATTTGTCTGAATTTCCCTTTGCTCCCTACCACCAAGTTCACCTACCAGAGCCATGTGAGATAACTCGTATTTCAGGTTTGGAGGACTCTAACGGACCAATCAATAACAGAGAACAGTCATTGCTGTCTGCTATACTTCGCTGGATGATGCGCATCATGGCCCACATTTTACAGCCCATTGAGGATCTGTCGTTGACCCATGGAGTTCTTTGATCTTAATACAGCAGAGGAAGAACCATGAAAGAGATGGTCATGTGACTTTGATTGGTCTCGAAGTCAGTGGAGCACTAAGCACATTTCTAAAGCACATTGCTATGGATCTGTTTTGTAATTTTAAAGCAGCTATATTGGCCTTTCACCCAAAATGCAATGGTAGGTGGCTGTGCATCCAACCATTAGGCATGAATACTGTTTACTGGTGGCCTGTGTATAAGCTCTCACCAGGCTCTAGCAGAGAATGGTTCATGTTAAAGTTAAGTATCAGTATGGAAGTTTGGGGTGAAATTGAGTTATTTTGCATACCTGTAAAATTTCCTCAATCAGCAAAGTATTGATTGACTTTACATTGGTCACTGAAGAAATTGTGTGAGTGATGGAACTCATTAAAAGGATCTTTCTCTGTGTTTGCTTATCTGCTGTTTAGTGGCTGTCAGACAACCTCTCTGTGTGGGGAATTGTGCAAATACCTTATAAAATGTCTGTATAAAAAATGTGTCCTCAAGACAATCAAACAGCTTCCAAATGTTCATTTTCCAGTGCAGGTTACAATTTGATTTGAAGAATCTGATTGGATGTTCAGGAAAAAGTTGGCATTTTTTATTTATATAGTACCATAAAAAATGAACAAAACTGATCTAGACCCTGCAAAGTCTTTAGAATAGACAAGCGCACACTATCTGAAAAAAATATTTTTATTTATTAATTTCTACCTATGGTGTAGTAAAGTTCCATCATATTACATATACTGTAGGTCCTGCATTCTCCTGACCCTATCCAGGTAACTGAGCCAAATTCACATAGTTTATCATTGCAAACACCCAGCACAATGATGTGTTTCCTGATTGTTTCTAAACGACTTGAATGAAAGGCATTAATTGCACTATGTGAAATGTTAACTGCTGCAACAGCTGGGATTGTATATACAGTCTGTGTATATCTTCTTGGGTCATGTGGAAACGCACTGTTTTCCTTGTGTCACTGTGGAGGGCTACGTCAGTGCAATTCATCCACACGAAACCATTACATAACGTAATTACATGAAATCACAAAACAAACTAAGCATTTCCCTTCAGGAAACTATGCTTCTAATCCCGTGCAGTGACCCCAAACTTGACTTGCCAACGGAAAAGGAATTCCAAGAAAATCAATGTAATCATCATAGATGAATGCAATATACTGTATATAATAGAATATTGACTATGTATGTTCCACAATGCCTAGTGTATTGTCTTTAACTAGTGATCTTCTTTAACGGCGGTATAACTTTACACCAGGAGATTTTATATTAGAGGTGCTCAGACATTTTACATTGGGAAACGTCAAAGCAACATTTTTTTAATATCCTAATAGATGGATTGCAGAGAGAGGCAGAGATATAGACAACTGTATTTAGAAGCAATCTTTTTTAAATTGGCTTCACCTCTTCCACATTCTGAGCCTTCTTAATGGGCAGTGAGAACACATTTATGGGATGACATTCCGCACCCCTCCCGGGACATTCCGCACCCCTCCTGACACCCTCTGCGCCCCTCATGACACCCTCTGCGCCCCTCAAGACCCCCCTGCACCCCTCCTAAGACCTTCCGCACCCCTCCTGGGACATTCCGCACCCCTCATGACACCCTCTGTACCCCTCCTGACAACCTCCACATTCGCAAACTGTTGGCGCTATATAAATCCTGTATAATAATAATAATAATGATGGGACATGGTAGGTTAGGCTTGGCTTTTACAGGAATATTCTCCATCTTTATATAACTCATCTATTGATCATTTTGAGTGTAGTTTCTACTGAAGATAACTTATAAAAAAATTTAATAATGTTCTCAGTTTGAATTGCATATGTTTCTGACATATTTAATTTAAAGCATTACACTACTCGATGTTAGGCCACAGCTTTTCAAAGTACAACTACTAATTATAATTTAAAAAATCACCTATTAGGAAAATGGTCAATCAAAATATTTTTCACACAGTAACGACTACAGGAGCCCATAGATGCAGACAGTTTTGGTGATACAGATTAAACCAACCTTCAGAGAAATATCAGAGGTCTAAACAGACCCCTGAAATTTCTATTTCGAAATTGAAAAAGAGATTGAGGACACAAAGTCCTTTATGAAAGGGGGCACCCAGAGGCAGACCCCCAAAACCACAGGGCCAGAGTTGTGGTGAAGAGGCCCTTGCCCTCATTAGCATGGGGACAAGGTGCTTTTCCAGGGGGGTCCTCTGGTATGGTCCATCCTGCTCTGCCAGGCCACAGTTCGGATTAAGAGTCTAGTATGGAATTTTAGGGGAACCGCAAATTTTGGGGGGGCAATGGGGTCCCCCCTAAAATTCCTACCAAACCCTTTATTTGTTGTGCAGTGAGGAGTGCTCAGAATTGTATGTCGGTAAAACAAAACAGCAGTTACACCAGCGTATGGCACAGCATAGAAGAACAAAACCCTCTGTTCAGGATTCAGCAGTATACCTACATCTAAAGGGAAAAGGTCACTTCTTTGAAGACAGTCAAGTACGCATCCTAGACAGGGAGGAGGACTGGTTTAAAAGAGGTGTGAAAGAGGCTTGAATAGAGGGGGGGTGACACATCTATTGTCTATACCTATCTCTGGGGAGGTTAATAACACCTCCTAGACTCCAATTATGCAAATGCAATCAACCCCTGGTTGTGACTAACAGATTATGTGGATTGGAGTGACATTCACCATATTTATTCCTAGATCATTTTTGTACAAGTCATTCTGAATTGAGAAAGCTGGTTGGATGGGGGGGCCGGCGGCGGCACTCGAGGGGGGGGGGTCACGAAGCCAGCACATACACACGATCAGCAGGCTATAGAGCCACCGATCGTGTGTATGTGAAACAGCCGGTAACGGCTCTGTACATCGGACAGGTTTTTTCTGCCCGTGCACGCGCTAGGGGACGCCCCCCACACCTCTATTCAAGCTTGGCTTCTCCATTTTTACATAAATGGCCTCTGCACACCTCTTTGAAACCAGTCCTCCTCCCTGTCTAGGATGCGTACCTGACTGTCTTCAAAGGAGTGACCTTTTTCCTTTAGATGTAGGTATACTGCTGAATCCTGACCAGAGGGTTTGGCTCTTCTATGCTGTGCCATACGCTGGTGTAGCTGCTGTTTTGTTTCACCGACATACAATTCTGAGCACTCCTCACTGCACTGGACTCCATACACATGTTGTTCATTTTGTGTTTTGGCGTTTGGTCTTTTGGGTGAACCAGTTGTTGCCTCAGTGTATTGCTGGGTTTAAAGCAGACAGGGAAGTGATGATTTTGAAAAACCCTTCTGAGTTTCTCAGACACCCCAGCTACATATGGGATGACCAAATTCTTCCGTTTGTCATGCTTTTCACCCTCACTGGTACTCTTGTCATTCTTTCCTCTTCTTTCTGTTTTGACAAAAGCCCAGTCTGGATACCTGCAGGTTTTAAGGGGCCCCCAGGAGGTGTTTGAATTCCTTCGTCTTGGCCGGTCACAGACATAGTAAGTACAGCAAAAGCAAGACACCCCCCTCCCTGCTCCTATCTCCCCCTTCTCCAAGCTAGTAGATGGGCGGCTGCTGCAGACTGCACTGTCTAGGTGATCTTGTACTGGACAGGAAGTTCAGGGAAGCAGAATGGAGAAAGTTGGATGGGGGGGGGGTCACGAAGCCAGCACATACACACGATCAGCAGGCTATAGAGCCACCGATCGTGTGTATGTGAAACAGCCGGTAACGGCTCTGTACATCGGACAGGTTTTTTCTGCCCGTGCACGCGCTAGGGGACGCCCCCCACACCTCTATTCAAGCTTGGCTTCTCCATTTTTACATAAATGGCCTCTGCACACCTCTTTGAAACCAGTCCTCCTCCCTGTCTAGGATGCGTACCTGACTGTCTTCAAAGGAGTGACCTTTTTCCTTTAGATGTAGGTATACTGCTGAATCCTGACCAGAGGGTTTGGCTCTTCTATGCTGTGCCATACGCTGGTGTAGCTGCTGTTTTGTTTCACCGACATACAATTCTGAGCACTCCTCACTGCACTGGACTCCATACACATGTTGTTCATTTTGTGTTTTGGCGTTTGGTCTTTTGGGTGAACCAGTTGTTGCCTCAGTGTATTGCTGGGTTTAAAGCAGACAGGGAAGTGATGATTTTGAAAAACCCTTCTGAGTTTCTCAGACACCCCAGCTACATATGGGATGACCAAATTCTTCCGTTTGTCATGCTTTTCACCCTCACTGGTACTCTTGTCATTCTTTCCTCTTCTTTCTGTTTTGACAAAGAATTTTTGTACAAGTCATTCTGAATTGAGAAAGCTGGTTGGATGACCAGTGAAACGTCTTCAAGAAAATACAGCAAGTCCAGTTGCCTTGACTTATTTTTTTTTTTACAGATCTACCATGACCTGGATGAATGAGAACCTTCACAGACAAGTGTATCTTTGGCACAACTGTCCTTTAATCAAGGGCTGCCCACCTGGACAAATACCTTCCTTTTTGACCCATCAAATTTGCTGTGTGGCGTGCTGTGTGGCACTTCCTTTCCAGCTAATGCGTTCCAGCCTCCAGCGTTGCAGCGGAGTATGGCATACCCATAGGAATAAACGGGGGCCATGGAGAACATGTACACTAAGAAAAGTCAGGGCTACATGGTGATGATCACTGGGGTGATAAGGAAGGTAAGTATTGGTTCAGGTGGACAGCACTTGGGGGGGATTCATTATTAGACAATTGTACCAAAGTACAGTACAGTTGTCTTTAAATTTCCACCATGAACACTGTTGGTATGGGTATTGTAAGCTCTTTCTATATGTGGGAGTTTTCTCAGAAGATACAGAAACCTTCTAGTGTGTACTTGTATGATGGGGGGGGGGGACTTTACAAATTCCCCTACGTAGGGACCATACAATAGAAATAGGGGAAGTTGGTAGAGATATTGCATATGTAACTCAAACAATATGAAGTTAGATGCCCTTCACCACGTTCTATTTGTACAATCGCGTATCAAGAAGCCATGAAATTGGCAACCTACTAAAAATACTTTTTGCAACTTTGTGGTTACTTTTCTCTAGTTGTCAGCAATGTATTTGATCCCCCAGGGAACACATTACATTGTCAGCCTCCTGGCCATTCATATTGTCCTGCAAGTGTCAGAGTGAATGATAAATACAATATTTGCTCCTTTTCTGCATTGTCTAAGGTTTTCTAAATTGAATATGATTAAGTTGTGATGGGAGTTGGAGTTATTAGGGATGAGTTCAGCAGTTCCTGGTCCAGTTGGCCCTCTTCCCTGTTTACAATTGAAGGCATAGTCAATTAGCCACATGTTGCCGAGGAATATTTGTCACTCCCTTATAAACCAGTGCACAATTTCACCTCTCTGTTTTGATTTGCTTTCTTTTTATGAGCCCCCCTACGGGATAGATGCTTATTAAGGGAATGATTGCTAGCAGCCTACTGCTCTAATGTTATCAGTCCAGAACTTGTATGAAGTGTACAATGGTCTGTCCTGACAAGCCTTTGTTATGTTCATTGTAGGTGAAGATGTCATGGAAAAATATTACCACTTCATTGTGTATAATTCACAGAGCTGTAGTTCAGAAGGCAGACTTTGTGAGAGCTGTGACACAGGGAAGTGGATATTCCCAGGGCTGAGTGAAATGATGTCAGTACATTGAGGAAGTACATCCTATGGGCATCTTGAATAAGTAAGTTTACAAACTTCTAGATCGATGTGGTTATCAGGAGTGGGATAGAACTTCTGGAAATTTAGTATAGAAATACATATTTATTTTTATTTTTTGATTCTTTAAATACTAGACCTAGCATCATATATATTCCTTCATGTTAATTGCATGCATGCTACATGATGTGTAGTGTAACAACAAATATATTTATTATCTACAGGGATCACACCACACCCCCTAGCAATGCATTCATCTGCTTTTTCTCCAGAAGCAAAGAGCCATCTTTGTTCAGGCATTATCCAGGGTCACCTGATGCTGGCTCAGAAAATCCTGGTGCCTGTGCAGTACTTGGTAGTGTTCACAAATGGCTGACTCTAACCTTGTGGCTTGCTGCAAAGTTACAGTGTTGCAGTATAAATACTATAGGAGAGGAGACTGAGAAATTACTTTTTTCCTTCCTGCAGCAGACTGGTGACTTAATCTGAGCCCAGGCAAATTCATCCGATCGGAGCTAAAGACTGCATTTTAATGATAAAAGATTTAGGAGGTTATTCACTATAGAGCCGAAGGATCTAGCCGTAGCTTCGGCCGATCCTTCGGCTCACTTCAGCCGCCGGAACCCTTCGGTTCAGTAGAACCGAAGGGCTGCTGTACGGGCTGTACAATAGCCCGTACAGCAGCCGAACGGCTCAGCCGAGCCGAACCCATATGCTTCGGATCGGCTGAGCAGAAGTGACACCCAAAGCGTGGAGAAAGGTCGGCTGAAGGGCCGACCGTTCTTCACGCAAATGACAGCGGGATGGAGCCAGCCATGATCTCACGGCTCGCTCCGCCCAGTTGTAAAGACAGATCAGCGTCCCCAAATGAACTGGGGATGCTGATCTGTCATTAAACAATAACAACTGGGAGGAACCGGCCGTGACATCACGCCTGGCTCCGTCCAGTAATTTTTTGCTCGGAACCTGCTAGAAGACTCTGGCAGGTGCCGGCCAATTGGAAACAGTTGGGGAGAGCTCGCGATTATGTCACCACTAGCTCCTCCCAATTGTTTATATTTTGCCGGCATCTCTCAGATTCCACATTATGCTGCTGAAGTTCGTTGCGTGCGGTCGGGTCGGTGTGTGTCGTTTTTTTTAAAAAAAAAAATTTTACATAATTTTTTCTTTTCTTTACAAATTTTCCTATTTATTCAAATTTTTTAAAATAATATTTCAATTTTTTATTTTGTTTAAATTGATTTTATGCTTTTTTCTATTCTGCTCGCTACCTTGGAGGTAGCGGGCAGAATAGCCAAGCTGAATGCCGCGTGAGCTGCCAGAGCTTCGGCTCAGCCGATCCAGATGTTGGATCAGCTGAGTCTAACTCCTTATGCACTTCGGCTCAAGGCAGCCAAAGGAACCTGATGTCTGGCTGATTTTAGCTGATGTACAGCTGAAATCAGTCATAGAAGGCTGAAGTGAATAGCCGAACGTCGTTTGGCTTACTTTGCTTCGGCTGGGTTATTCACTCGGCTGCCTTCGGCAGCTTTGTGAATAATCCCCTTATTTTTTTTTTAAATGGTTCTGTTGCTGTACTGTATATTGTGACAGGTCAGGAATTGATTCATGCAGACTTGTTAAGTCACTGCAAGGTACACTTCAAATTTGTGTATGCATACAAACAGTATTTTATTATTTTTAAGTGGTATATACTGTCCTGCTATCCTTAATACTTAATTGTACTCGTTTTGTATTGCATTATTAAACTTTTATTTTTGTAAATGTACAGTCTGGTACATCAAGTTCAATACTATACCGAATAATGCAGAGAAATAACTATTGGTAATACCAGCAATCACAGTACACAGAAAGATAACCTATCATTTTAGGTTAGATCCATCTCCATTGAGTCTTTAGAAACCTGGTGGACACTTCCACCCAAAAGCAACTAGCTTATGAAAACTGAAAACTGGTGGAATTAAATAGCATGTAGTTACCTTTCCTTCAATTCCTCAAATACACCAACAAATAATGATTCAACAGTCCTCTTATTTCAGTTTGAGGCAGATGCTGGTGGACTGAGTCATCTCCCTGTTACATCTGTGACACTGCAACCTGGACAACCCCACCAACCTGTTATTTCCATTTTACACTATGGGTTAGGCAGGAAAGCGAGTACAACTCTGGAGTGCAAGACTGGTAAAATGTTGTTGGCAGAGGCCACAAGGGATGCACAAAGCCAGTGAATAGTGGCCTGCTATATGCTGACCCAGTGAATAGTGGCCTGCTATATGCTGGGTCATAGGAGTAGATTAGAAAATGTCCTCCTGTGTCCTCCTGTGACCAAAAAGAGAAGTACAGCTAAAAAAAGGTTTGGCTATAGTTCTCTTTTAAAAATGTAATGCCTCATTCATGCCACAAAAATATGCAGGCTATGACAAGAATCCAGAGGACTGCTGCAGCTGGATTTACGGATGGATACAGATAGTTACGTCTGCTGAACCTGTACAAAGCAATGACAGGCCGACAGTAGCCACAGCCGCAGCCGACAGCTGTCTGATCATTTCGGATCTAACCACACATGGATCGACTACCTAGGGTTAGGCATAGATGATTGTTCCTGGTTGCAAACAGCCAGTGCCCAGGGGGAATCATCTGTCCCTGACTGCAAACAATCACATGTGCGTTTACATTCGAACACCCCGAAGACAGCTGTGGCTGCTGTCAACCGGTAATTGCTCCATATAGGCTTAGCGGCCATAACTATCTGCATCCATCTGTAAATCCAGTCTCTGAAATCTACGGGATTCTTGCCATAGCTGGTACATTATAACCATGTGAATGAGGGCTTTGTCTATTTCATTTAAGTGCCTCCAAGCAATGGTTAGCATCTATAGCCTTTACCTAGTACAACCAATGGACAGAACAGCTCAAGAGCGGAAACAGGGAATGGTAGTTTGTGGATCAGCCATATCCTCCTGACCCAGTTTAGTAAAAACCTTCCACTTTTAACTGAAATTGCAGTTTTGTCCAGTGAAACCCCCATTTTTTTCTGTGTTCCAGCTTCCAAAATTGAAATTAGCTGTGTCCTTCTGCACATCAAAAGAATTATCGGGCACCTGACATATCCTGTTGCAGACCATTAAAACGAGCAGTATGCTAAAATATTTACTATTTGAAGCTGTTAATATCTGTTAAAGAGGATTACATAGAAACCATCTGCAGCATGAAATGAAAAGATTCCACGTGCTGCTTGTAATCGTTTCATGGTCCTATATGAGTCCATACTGCATCACCACATCTGTACCGCACATGTTAAACACACATGTCAATGTCCCAGTTCTCTAATCTGTTAGTTACTGATCACTCCTGGCATCCATATCATCCTCCATGTGCTCATCAGTAGCTCTTCATTATATTTCACAATACTACTGTATATCCAAAATGTAGGCTGCAGTACATAGCCCTGCAGTATATCCTATGGAGGTCTCTCTGTATAACGCAGCAAGCAGAGAACTCCACAATTGGAGGAGAGCCAGTCACATGACTTTGACAGGTCACCTGACCGGGTTCTCCTCCTGACTTTTTTCTTTTTTACAACTTCCATTCATTATTAATAATGTGCTTTGCCGGCCTCAGACTCACAGGGGTTGATTTACTAACCTTATAAACACGCCACAAACAAGTATACACCTCTGTAGTGTGTTCCCTCCCAGCATGATCTATTGGTGGAATCTAGACACCTTTGTAGTGTGTACACACCCAGCAGGTGTGTTGTGCAAAGGCCTGCATGAATTGGAAGGTGATGTTGTGTAAAGCTCTACCTTGTATTGCTTGTGTTAATGAATGCAGGAATGTAAATGCATGAGCTAACCATTTTTGTCTAAACTGTGAAGCCGCATTATATATGCATCATGTGCATGATTTTTCCATATATGGCATTAGTGGAAATATGCTTTTAGAGACTTGCATGCCACTATTAGAGCGGCGTGTAGCCTATGGTGCATGCTACATGACGCGCACGTACGTAAATACATAAAAACGTGCCATAACGGAGTGGAAATGTGACACGTTGCTCGTGTTTGGTTGATAAATACGTTTTGCTGTGTAAAAATGCACATTCACCTGGTGCGTGCGTGTGTTTAGGTTAGTAAATCACCCCCACAAAGTCAGAGACGTGCAAAACAGCAGAGAGATGTGAATGGCCCTCACACATCTTCCCACCCGGCTCTTAGCAACCTGGGACACTGCAAACATTGTGCATGGTCATTTTGTCTGCTGCCACCACCCAGGAGATGTCTCTGCCTGCCTCATTATAGGGACAGCCAGGGGTGGAGCTTAGCCATGAAGTCAGGGAAAGTCAGGCCCCAGAAATAAAGTGACATTGCATCAGGAGTACCAAAGGGAGATTTTATTAAGCTAACTGGAGTTCAGCTTTAAGGCACCCTTGCAATGAAAGTCTGAGAAATGTGTTGTTTTACTTCTTTTGATGATTAAGTCATCTTAAGCTCTGAATTTCAGTGTCAGAATAAAATAATCACATTGAATTATTAAGGAAAATGTGGCACTTGGCGAAGGAACATCCTCTTTCTCCAAACATTTAATGTCTCCATATAAACCATAAATTAAAGGACAGAGGCCACAGAGGAACATGGCTTACCAGAACTACATGGAAGGTGGCTACACTTCTGCTGACTGCTGATTACAGGCCTCTCCGTAGCTCCTCTGGAAAATCTCAGGCCTCTCATTTCAATGATGACTTCTTCCCTCCTGCGTATTTTGACAGCTGTCCCAGGTTTGGCAGCTGACAGTGGAGAAGAGCAGCACACGGCCCGTTCACACAGCAGCTTTTTCTCAGCATGATACATATTTGATACTGTCAGTTCATCTCTTCATGTATTTTACATGCTGTTAGAAAAATAGCTTTAACTTCATGTGTGGCTTGTTTGTCTCTGCTTCCTGGAGTTAAATAATTAAGGTTCCTGCTTTTAAATAATAATGATTATTCTCTTAATGCCTTCAAAAGGTCAAACAAAACAGTGGAATTAAGTAAAGAACCACTTTGAAATACACTAAACTCAGGAGTTAAATCTTAAAAATGCATTCAAGTACCTTAACTATTAACAATAATGTATCTTATTTATGTATTACTCAGTTGTAGATCCTCAAATCATCTCTGAATTGGTGCTGACACTGTCCTTCCTTCAGGAGGGTGGCTACTTTTGTTACCCATGGTACCTTTGTGTTGTAAAGTAGCAACCACTCCAAGCTCACTCCTGTGATACACTACAATTTCAATTCAAATTAGTAAACTAAACGTGAGATTGTAGTCCAACCTGGGAGCGAACTTGGAGTGGTTTACAAAACCCCACTTTTGTAGTAGTTATGTAAAATCCCCCTCTTTACTCTGTCCCAAGATAGTTGGATATTAGGTTTTGCAGTTGGCGCACTTCCGTTCAGCAGGAAAGAATTAGCTGTTACCAGTGGCACACAATCGGAGCATTATAGGATCCCACACTACTTAAATGGAGAAATCATGGAATATATCGCAATAGATAACCCTAAGCCCAATACACCCAAATGGGAGAATTAGCCTATTGAGCCTGAAAGAACCCTTAGCCCCAACGAACAATGCAAACACTTTTCTGCAACTGTTGTTCTTTTACACCAATATAAAAGCAATTATATTACAATGAAAAAAAACCCAAGTCTCTAAAACACTGAAGTTTTGGAGGTCGCTGATAAACTTAATTAGTTCTAGGTTTGTATAAAACCACATATAACAGGTGGGCATTAAAGCAGACCATCCATCACAAATGGTCCATTGCACTTATAGCCACACACCCCCCTTCCCCAAATATGAATGGCCATACACAAATAAGGTTTTACTTGTAGCACCCACTTACCCTCTAGAAGCTATTGGGGTCCCCCAGAGGTCAGGAGGGCTGACATTTCACCTCAGGGCAGAGTTCTACCCTTAGTATAAGATGAGTGCTAGTCACTTTAGAATCAAAACTAGAGTTTAGTCAGCCATCATTATCTTAGTGAGAGTGGTTTATGGCACAGGACACTCCCAATGACACTGCAGATTCCAAGGAGAAAAATACTTACAGCCTTCACAGCAGGGGCGCAAGTACAAATCACAGGGCCCCATAGAAAAATGTATGGGCACCAGGCATCTCACCCCATCCTATCGGTATTTAATTTAAACTGCATGCCACCAAACACTTGCTGCAAGGTGTATTGCATTTTTAACCAATGCATCTATATATTATATGCACAATGCATATGTTGAAAATGCAATACACCTGGCAGCAAGTGTTCTATGACATGCTGTGTAAATGCAATACCAATTTTACTTATACATCCATGTACTGTACTACTTGATTATAGTTATATTAGTAACATCTACTGCTGTGCACAACATGCTCCCACTCCTCTGAGCGTCCGCCCTCCACTGCACTACACCGTAGCAGGGGACTGAAGTCTTGCAAGTGTCCTTAAGTTCTGTGCTGCCTCACTCAGTTTTTGACTTGCGGCCACAGGAAACTTGACCATTGCCAGAGCCGTTTATGCAGTTTTTGCACACGTTGTAATCCACATTTTACGTCTGAAAATGACTTAAACCCCACCCCCACCCCCACTGCTTGCATTTAAAAAAAAAAATAAAATTTAGGGATGTTTTAATAAATACAGGGCTGCATTAATGTATTCTTGTCTCTTTTATATCTCCCTGAAGTTCTGCTTTACCTAAAAATGATATCTACAAGTACTCTTCAAAAAATGATTTATTTGGATGGAATATTAATCCCAGGCAGCCTTGAAATAAACAGCCGTCCTTTATTGTAAAAGATGCAATTTTTTTAAATTACATTTTGGGACACATTACCTTCAAAGGGTTTAGTTTTATCTGTCATTTTTCCTTCAGAACGAGCTCTGCCTGATTATATATTAAAACTGTCTTCAAAGAAAAAGGAAATGCTTATTTGACTTTGCAGAAACTGTCTTTCATTTGTGGATCAGAGACGGGGCATGGAAGGTTTGTGATCTGAAAATATATTGTGCGATCAAAGTGTACCATGCGGGGTTGGGAGATGTCTGTGTATTGTATAGTCACTGAATGAAGGGGGAACACCACCTCCAGGATATCTAACTTTATTCATTGTCTTTCCAAAGTCTTACGTGAATGTGCCTTTCACCATTGATAGAAAGTGACAATCTACCCTCTGTGAACGTCAACCAATCAGTCCCAGTCACTCGAAACAATTCTCTTTCATGAGCGTTATCGGAAGCATTTTTCCAGCAGTCCAGTGAAAAAATAAATTGACTTTTCATTAGGATGTTCACCAGTATTTCATTGTGAGATGAACAAACTTATTTGGGACTTATTATGGACCATACTAATTCAGCTGATGATATTCATAAAATACTTGCAGAAAAAGAAAAAGAGTTCTTATAACCCCTTTAATATATAATCAGTTCCAAGGTTAATGTCATTGTGGAAAAAATAAGTACCATTGTTGGTGTCAGTAGCTGTAAAGAAACCCCATCATTGTTGTCTGTGGAAGTGGCCACCTGCCATGAATCCACACAGTTCCCTGGTTCCTGGAGGAGAGCCGATGGGACACAAACTCTGGGGGACAGTGTCCAAAATCCCAGAACTTGGAGCTGGGACATTTAGAAACTTTGTGGCAACTATGTGATATGTGTTTTCAACAGCATGTTGTGAGTATGAGGCTAGGTTCACACCAAGGCGATTGTGCTGGTGAGCTGTTTTCGCTTTTGTTTGGGCGATTTTGCTTTGAAACCCGCGTACTTATCAATGCATAGAGATGCCTATGAGACCCAAACCGCACGACAACCACCCGAAAACAGCTCCTGAACCTTTTTGTGCGTCAGATGATTTCTAATGCGCAACAAATCACAGAAATTTGAACTGTTTCCATAGACTTGAATGGTAATCTCTGTTTTGTGCGAGCCGTGGGATAAATCGCTTAGGTGTGAACCTAGCCTTAATACCGCAGTTTAGCTACATTAAGATAAAAAGGTTGTAACATGGTGTTAAGCTTGTAATCCTCCTTCTTTCCATTAGATCGCCTCATCTGTCCCCATGTCCTCTACTTTGAGCTCCAAGTGCCATCTTGGGGAAGTCTGTGTCTAATGAGTACAGAAATCTCAGGAGATATGGGTGGCTACCTTGGAGAGGCAGAAGGCTATAAATAGCATTGCTGCATCAAACAGAGGCCTGCAGTGTGTGAAGAGATAAGACAGGGCATCAATACACTAGAGAAGGGTAGACTTAGGGTAAGGTTTCTTGTGAGGGACTGACAGAGCAAGGATGCTAGTGAATGCTCTTGGAGTCAGGCCGGCATTCGAGAACAGGACAACTACAGCATTCTTCAGCCTTCTGGCCGACATCTGTCTAGAACAGCATCTTTACAGGAGCCTTAAGCCAATGGCACTTTGCACGCAAAGCAGCATGTAGAGGTGGAACGCAGACCTTCGCTTGCAGTTTGTCTTGTACTTTTCACTCCGGCATGTCAGCTTGTCAAGATGCGAAGTCCACTGAGTTGTTATGCACGAGCCCATTGGCTGAGGATGCAGTCTTTCATCTGGCTGCGCTCAGATATTGATTAGAAAAAGAGTTCTTATATCCCGATTAACATCACACACGCAAATGTCCATGCCTCGCAGCTTTGCTTTGCTCCACATGGCTTTGCATGCAGTGTGTCACAAGCTTTACACTTAAGGCACATGCTTAAGAAGCACGCCTCAGGCAACCTTCTGTAGCCCTACATTACTGTTCTGCCTTGAGGGCTTGTTCACACCAAATCCGGACCAGATCTGCATGAGTTTCTGCACACGCACTGCAGTGTGTTCTGCTGTGGTTTTTTTTTTTAAACATTTTTTTTTTGCCTGAAGTTGGCTTTCAGTGCGTTTCAGGGTCTTTGCGTTTTTTTTAATGCATTTGCATGTCTTTTGGTGCGTTTCAGAGCAAAAACAATAGGGCATGCTGCAGTTTTTCCACATGCTCTGGAACTGAATGCTGTGGTGTGAACTAGAGCCCAAAATACCATTGGAATACATTGGATGCATTTTTGGTGCGTTCTGTAACTGCTCCGCTCTGCATCTGCTCTGCATCTGCTCTGCATCTGCTCTGCATCTGCTCTGCACTTGCTGTGAACAAGCACTAAGGCTGATATATACAGTATATAAATGCCAAGTTATATATCTGAACAACAAGAATACCACATTGTTGCAACTGTTGGTTACACTGCATATGCTTAAATAAGAAGTCGTGTTGCCTGCTTTCTTTGAATCTCTGCCACATGGTTAGCCCTGTCCACAAGGTTGCTTTCATGATTCTGGGATAGGACCATGTTCATCACAGCAGACTCTCATATCACAGTGTTTCTCATTGTGTTCTGCCAAGTTGTTTTACATAACATCTTTTTCAGCAAGTAACCTGCCAGCACACTGAGCATGCCAGTAGATCACACGATGCTGAAAATTCCCATTTGACTTTAGCCTACATCACTTCTCCGTGTAAAGCCAATTACAGTTGCCAACATTTAGAATGATAAATCTGGCCATTGCTAGAGAGCACAGAGCACCAGGAGCAACTGCTACCCAGCATGGCTGCAACTGTATGTTGGTTTTAGTTCTCCAGCATCTAGCCAAAAACGGAAACATCACTTATTAGATAACGGGTGATTGAAGAATGACTTATGAAATGATTTTTCTATGGTTATAGGTAAGTATTTAAAGCCTAACTCCAGCAAAACATTGTTTTGAGATGGGGTGGGGAAAATGACATTTTTTTGTTGTAATTTTATTTCTTTCTGGAAACTCATTAGACAGATTTTCCCTCACTTCCTGTCCCTGTGACACCTGTACTAGAAATGTGGGAATAGTTGTTCTAACCCCTCTCTACTAGAAATTTTTTTTTTTTCCTTTTTATCTGTGTACTGTGGCATTGTGAGGCAATACCACTGTGTTAGGTGGCCTCAAAGTCACCCAGGGTTCTCAGCCAGAGGGGCTGAGTGGCTCCAGGAAGACATTACTGGTACCAGGAGAGAACTGCCTTTTCAGTTCTTTCTGGGTTTTCTGGATCAAGGTTGGGATCCTGGAGCCAGGAGATTTCTTAGAGCTCTGGGTGGGAAGAAATCTCCATTCCTGGGTCCATGCTTTGGTGGTGACCAGCACCTGATTGTGCACCTGTTTACATCCCTCATGAAGTGTGTGCTGGGATGTGTTCAGGGCCCCACCTGTGAGTCAGGAGAGCTCCACCCCGGAGTCAGTGTGGAGGCCAGGGCAGCAGGGAGCTGCGGGTTTGTGAACCATATTGAGAGGATTGGCATGTTATTGCTGTTGTCTGGAGGAACCAGACAGTGGCCCTAAAGATTGAGGCCGGAGCAGCAGTGCTGCGAGAGAGACTTGTTAAAAGACTGGGACACCTTGAGTGTACGTGACAACTCGAGGATTGGTGAGCCCCTATCTGTTATGCTACAGCAAGCTATTTATGTTGGATTTCGTGTTATCTATCGTTTTGAAAGCAAATAAACTGCATTGTACTTGCACCTCCGGTCTTCAGTGGAGTGTCCTTGTTACAGTACCCTTTGAGAAGATTGCCCATCACTCCCGGTCCTTACAGAAAGTGAGGGGAAATCTCCACATTAGGAACCTATGTACCTAATGCTGGTGGAGGCTCTGACCCTACTCCCTTCCTTCAGAACAAAAGAAAACATTTTGGTTGCAGTTGGGCCTTAATGTTGGGTGGGGAAGGGTAACTACTGAGTAGAACAGCATTGTGAGCAGTGGTTAGTTTGTTGTCAGGAACGATCAAAAGCAAGACATGACCCCATATTTAATTAATGGCTTTATGCAGTAATGTCATTAACCAGGATAATTAAAGTGACACTAAACTCAGAAGTTACATCTTAAAAATGCATTCAACTACCTTAACTATTAACAAAAATGTATCTTATTTGTGTATCATTCGGCTGTAGATCCTCAAATCATCTCTGAATTGGTGTTGACACTGTCCTTCCTTCTGAAGGGAGGCTACTTTTTTTCCCCATGATCCCAGTGTGTGTTGTAAAGTAGTCACCGCTCCAAGCTCACTCCCGTGATGGACTACAATCTCACGTTTAGTTTACTAATTTATATTGAGATTGTAGTCCATCACAGGAGCGAGCTTGGAGCTGTGACTACTTTACAACACACACAGGGACCATGAGGAACAAAAGTAGCCCCTCTCCAGAAGGAAGGACAGTGTTGGGACCAATTCAGAGATGATTTGAGGATCTACAGCCGAGTGATACACAAATAAGATACATTTTTGTTAATAGTTCAGGTACTTGATTGTATTTTTAAGATTTAACTCCTGAGTTTAGTGTCACTTTAAAATTTCACTTTTTAGCGACCAATAAGAATTCACTTTGCTGAAGTCAGACCAGTACAAAGTAGATTCTGATTGTTTTTTTTGTAAATCAATACACTTTTTAATGAGCACTCTGATGTGAGGTTGCCATCAGTCTCTGCCATATGTCTGTGAAGGTGCTCATTCATCCAGGTCATAGTATATCTGTAAAAAAAAATCAAAGCAACTGGACTTGTTTTTTTTCCTTGAAGTCGTTTTGCTGGTCATATGACTAGATTTCTCAATTCAGAATTTTTCATATTCTTGTTAAGGTTTTTCTCCTCAAAATGTGTTGCAATATGTGTGTAAAGGTTCTCATTCATCCAGGTCATGGTATATCTGTAAAAAATCAAGGCAACTGGACTTTTTCTGGCAACTTTTTCTTGAAGACGTTTTATGAATTGAGAAAGGTCTTCAAGAAAAATACAGCAAGTCTTTCTGCCATAGGCACTAAGGCCTTGTTTATACCTAAGGCTGATAGCTAATTTGCAGCCAGGAGGTGATATTGCAACTTTCTGAATGCCTGTTTTTTTCCCAAGGGGTATTTTGCATTGCAATACCACACCACAACCACGTGCCTAGCACACATTGCTAGGTGACACCTCCTGTATAATATTACAAACCCAGGCAGCCATCATGTAATTTTATGTATTACAGGTATTTATATAGCGTCATCAATTTATGCAGCACTTTAGCTGTAGCTGTACAATCACATCAGTTCCTGCCCTCAAGGAGCTTACGATCTAAGGTCTCTATCTCACATGCATACATATGTGGGCCAATGTAGGCAAGAGCCAATTAACCTACCAGCATGTTTTTGGAGTGTGGGAGGAAACCGGAACACCCGGAGGAAAACCCACGTAGATGGGGGAGGTTATACAAAAATGAGGATCAACCGCCTGTTTTTACCACCACTTTGCCACCCCTGTAAATGAGGCCTAAGGGCTAGGAAACCCCAAGGGGTGCATTTAAATAGGAAATGCATAAATAATATTGCAAGAAATGCACTATATACTGTATATTTATGATTGGAATGTATTGTTCTGGATTTCTGACAAGCCATCATTCCATTTTCTCAGGTTATGTAGTGAATGTTGTTCCTGCCTTATAATGCCTGTATGTTTACATTCTCATTGTACAGAATATGATAGCTCCCTATTCATAAAACTTTATAGTACATAACATTGTACATGATGTGCATTTATGCAGCACATTGTAGAGCATTTGTTTGCAGACAGCGTGAACTTGGCTGCTGTTCCAGACTGCAAACAAAGGGATGAAATGTAATGTGTGTTAGTGTAGAGTGTCATTGGAAGAATCCGGAAGAATGGACAATGCCTTGTTCTGATCCATTGTTTAGCTTGAAAACAAGCCATTTATTATTGCACTCTCTCAGAAAGAGACCAAGGAGGCATATCCATATCCATGTTCATTTAATGTGTGAATGAATTGACAATGTGACTAAAAATTAAAAGATAGCAATGTATATGTGTTGTGAGGCCAGATGCTGCATATTGGAAAAGATTCAACATTTGAGATGTAACTTCAACCTCATCACTGATCTGTTGAAGTTATTTACAATACACTTTAGCTCAGATAGTCTATTTAGCAATCTTAATCTGAGTTTTCTAAACCCTAATTAGTGTGGCCACATTATTAAGCCTCTCAAAAGCTTTTGGGAGGCACTGCAGCTTGGTGAAGGTGTTACTTGATCCGCAATTGGCAATTAGATGCTATGGGTGGCAGCGACACTTGAAATATTTTCATTTTTAAAAGCAATTACAATGTTGAGGTTTTCACAAAAAAATTATGAACGTACTTATTTTAATTCATTGACAGTCATTTTTTCCCGTGCCTGTGAAAATTGGGGTCTAATTTTCACAGTGCACAATTAAGACATTTCACAGACATTTCCCTGACAGATCTGTCTGGGATACCGGCACAGGTGACCCCACCTATGGGCACCAGGGTTCCGAGGAGTACACCCCCCAGCACAAGGGAGCCCGGGTATCATGGCTCAGTATTGTTTCCTGTGAGTCCTTATCCCAGTCCTGAACCTTGAACACTGATTGTTTCCTGCGAGTCCTGAAACCTGTTTGAACCTTGTTACCTGTGATTCCTGAACCCTGTTTGAACCTTGTTACCTGTGATTCCTGAACCCTGTTTGAACCTTGTTACCTGTGAGCCCTGTTGTTGGTTGTTGCTGTTAGTCTGATGTGTATATTAAACAACCTATACATATATCACATACTTGCCTGGTCCGTATACCATACTTGCCTGGTCCGTGTGGTCACACGTGTTTGGTCTGCCTGTGTGGGCACCTGCGCAGGTGTGGGGTCACCTGTGGCGGTATCCCTGACAGACATCCTCATCCTCTGAGCAGTCACTGCAATCCTCATTCTCTGAACAGTCAGTTCATTCCTCTAGATCCTCCATCCATGTCCGGCTGAGACGTAGCTAGGAGATGTGAAGGTTCTTGCTGGGTGGCCTTGGGAACAGGTGTAGCTGAATGGCAGACAGGCGCTGTTGCTATCGGAAACGGGGAGTGGATTTGTTCATGAGAAATAACAAAAGTCCCTGCGGTTGCCATGGGCAACATGGCTAACCCCGATCGGGATATGGAAAGGGGGCTAGACTGCCAAGACCGTATGTCAGACCACCTCAGGAGCAGGGGTTGGGCAAAGGTTCCCTCACAGACCCCCCCGGTCAATAAGGGACTGAACCGCCTCACTACAATTTAACAAGCTCTCCTGTGCACATCCAGAGTAATGTTCGAAAAACCCAACTAAGATGTCGCCTCCTCTTAAGACAACACCCAAGACGGAAGTCATAAACATCCTGGAAGGAAGTTATGCATGAATGGATCTTACCAATTATAAGCTAGAATGCTTTTTGCAATGCTACGATTAAACATACAAAACATACACGTGCAGCTGCCTATAAAAGGCTGGAAGAATAAAGCAGAAGTATCTTACTCTGGACTAACGTCTCAGCGTGGTTTTCTTCTCTGAGTATACTCTATATATAATCAGGCCAGGCGGCAGATATAAGTACAGAACCTTTTGATCCGATCTAAATTTGTGAGCAGGTCCAAAACAGATCATCCTCTAAGAACCACACCAGCGACCTGAGCTCTGACAAGGTAAATGGAGGGGAGAAGTCATCACCCATATTACCACTCAAAGCTAGTTCACTACAAATCTGGATTAGGGGTTGAATATCCCCAAAAGAACAACCAGTCATATCCATTTAACAGTGAGCCATGCGGATACATTCCAATAGGTCTGCTCTGGGGAAGCCCTGAAACAACTGTCGGCAGTGCTGTGGCACCTCAGATGCTAAAAGGGCATAATAGCTTATCCCCTCAAGATCCATCTTGACAGTAGAAGAAAAGGGGGGGGGGGACCCACTCCAAAGTGTATGGTATACGGACCAGGCAAGTATGTGATATATGTATAGGTTGTTTAATATACACAGCAGACTAACAGCAACAACCAACAACAGGGCTCACAGGTAACAAGGTTCAAACAGGGTTCAGGAATCACAGGTAACAAGGTTCAAACAGGGTTCAGGAATCACAGGTAACAAGGTTCAAACAGGGTTCAGGAATCACAGGTAACAAGGTTCAAACAGGGTTCAGGACTCACAGGAAACAGGAAACAATACTAAGCCATCATCCTGACTGCAGGGAGGGTTTAAATATACTCCAAGGAAGCACCAGGTGATGGCTAAGTACTGGCAGCTGGGAAACACCCGCAGGGGAGCACTGGAGCTGAAGGTCCCAGCACCACCCAGTGGTGGTCTGGTACCTAGCAGTTCCTGGATGCCTAGAGAATCCTGCAGGTGAGCCCAGGAACTGCAGGGCTCAGCTCCAGCGCCACCTGGAGGCGCTCTGGATTCTAACAGTAGTATACACTCCAAGATCATGCAGAGCTTAGGTATCTGTCAGAAGGCACAGCTTAGATCTCAGAGACAATTATATTGGGTAGCAAAACTGGAAACACACCTCCTCAGGGATGACTAATGCAAAAAAATGCAAACCCTTACTCTACCAGCCACTTTGTCTTGTGATTTGACATGAACAAGTATTCCCTCCTACCCATCACACAACAAATTTGGTTAGATCTGTGTATGCAATGACAAGCACTTCCAGAGGTTGCCCCCGGGCCACCAGGTTAACCCGAAATGGGCCACTCCTCTCCGGACAATCATATCTGGTTGTCAGATTGGGATTAAGCTGTATTACAGCCATACTTAATTAAAGAGTCTCCCCTCTCTGGTTAAAGCAGCTTACATAACATGGAGGAGGGCAACAGAAAGACTGGCTGCATGGGGAAAAAAAAGTTTGCTCATGTAGATAGTTTATGAAGTATGTGAACTCTTATGCTAGATTTATGGTGTGTCGTGGTGCTGGCGCTCCGCTGCACTTGATGCTGTAAAATTAATGTGTCTCTAATGCACATACGAACATGTATATTCTTGTGTGTTTTCTTCTTTACTGTCCAATGCCCACACTTTGCTGCTTTTTGATGCATGCATTTTGAATGTTTCTGGTGTAATAACAAGGAGCAAAATGGTATGCTCCATCAAAATATTCTGAATTGAGTTTGAGAGACCCCAAAGTGTGTAGTACAGCAGTAACAACCCTGCAAGCTGCATTCTCTGTAATGTTCCTGCAGCACTGATCTATGAATGGACTTGACTGACCTGCAAAGCAACTCCATCTTTGTTGCGGTTACCCTGTGCTAGCTGACAGTGTTGTGCTTTTGGGAACATGCCCTGCGACTCATGACCTTTTCATTTTTGTATTATCAACTCTACTATAGTATTACCATGGGGAGGAAATTCTGGGGGTCTTGACAGTGAGAGTATAACTGGCTCTGCTGTCAGTTTATTATAAATATGATACCGCAAGGGTTGCCCCTTCAGCAGGACATAACACAACCTAGGTGTTGAATGTTTCACAACTTTGTCACAGTTTTGTAAAGCTTTCATTATGACACACCACTTTGGTGAGTTTGTTGTGGCTGCTCTCCAACATTGCTTCATTCTGTTGCCACAACCAAGAACAGCTCAGCCTGGAAATCAAATGTAAGCTTGGTTGTGCAGAGCTCTGACCTAGTCATGCAAGTTCTAACCGAGGGCCTCACCTAACTTTTTAAAGAATTCACAAATAAACAGGGAAGCTTAAGATAAAACTAAGACTTCTCTATAATGTAGTAGTACACACAAATAAAATTACCATCAGCGCTGCATGACGGAATAAATGTCATTCAAAGTACCGCAGCGCTGAATACTGAAAAATGGCCTGGATGGGAAGGGGGTTTAACACCGCGGATGTCAACTGGTTAAATTCGCAACCCACACACAAAAACACACAGAACAAGGTCCTCTGGCACTCAAGTCAAAGATGCTAAAGTGTGTCATATCCCCTTTTGTCCCTGAGCTGTGATGGATGGAGTGCAGAAATCATACTCACTAGCCTCAGTCCTCAGGTTGTGTACTTTTGCTTTAATTGTTCTGTTTTACTTTTTTGCAGCATTTTTTTCTTTTTAAACAAATGTAAAATGATTACACTAAGGGCCATTATTTGCTACAAGAACAGGATAGTTGAAAACAACTTATTTTGTTGTCTCAACCTTTTTTCACCAACAAATCCATATTAAACAAAAATACATTGCCCCACAAAGTATTTGTTTAAGGAACTTAGTCATCGTGTTTCTTAACAGCTGCTTCCAAATCTCTCAGCTCTTCTTCTCTAAACTTCCTGTCCAGTACAAAATCACTGAAGGAAGAAGAGAGGAGTGAGGAGCAGGGCATTGGCTTGCCTTGCTGCGCCTACGTGTTTGTATAGACACACACACAGCTTACTCGCACAAGGATGGCGTCATTGGACTCTGCAAGGCAAAGGAGTCACCCAAAACATGATATCAGGGCCAGTGCTCAAGGCACTAACTGGTTCTTCAGGAAACTATAACATTTAAACATCAAGAGGCAGCATCCATTCTGAGTGATCTAATCAGCATTTGAAACAGCTTAAAAATCTTATGACTTTAATTTTTTGTTGTTAACCCTTCCAGTGGGGCTACTGCAAGTCTAAGTGCTTGTTTGAGTCTAGAAAAAAAACACCCTGGCTTCTTTTTAGACCTCACCCCCTCCTCTGCAGCTGTCTAAGGTCCTGTAAATCATCACATCTATACACAGTGTATAAACGTGAGTTCGCTCAGAAAGATTCCATTGTTGCAGGGAGGGGGAGACAGGCTGAAGGGAGTGCTGTGACAGCTGGACCGCTCGGAGCTTCGAGTGAGTATATCTTTGTTATTTTAGCACCTAGACTAAAACAAGCACTTAACCCCTGCAGTGCAAGAGTACCACCACTGCAAGGGTTAATAAAAAACATTTCCCGGAGTTCTTCTTCTATATCACCTTAATGTGGCTTTCACATTGACTCCAATGCCTTTTGCCAAAATTGAGAAATGTCATCAGAAAATCAGGGAAATGAACTCTTATTTTTATGAATCACTAATGGTTTATTTTTTCCCTTCTTTACCACGTTTTGCTCATACATATTTGCTCCTAGCTAACTCAATACCATGTGCTTAAATTCTTAAATGATCAATTATCCTGTCTCTTTCATTTCCTAGAGAAACTAATTGTACGTGTTACATAGAATTATTAACATCACACCTAGAAATCTGAGTCTGTTAACCAAATGTTAACACCCTGGTATCTTCCAAGTTCCATTAATTAGAGTCTATTCTCACAGCTTTCCAAATGTTCTGCAATTTTGCCATCGTTTCACCATCCACATTCCGGCATATTTTGTTTTACCCAGACAGCTGGATAACGTGGTTGCAGACGCAGAGACGTGTTATTTTACTCATCATCACTTGAACAGAAGGTGTAAAAAGGATTTATTAGTTATGTGCAGATTCACATTTAAAGGAAGCCTGTAATCAAGTTTATCATTACAGATATCACCACCTCCAGTGTCTTCAATGCCATTAAACCAAAACCAATATAAAGCTTAGGAGCTAGCACTTCACTTGCTTTCCTAATCTGCATGCTTGTTACAGGACAGTGAAGGTATTGAAGACAGTCAGGCAACTACCATTTTTTTGTAAAGACAGAGCAAGTTAAGGGAGGTGACTCGCCTACAGTTGGTTTTTAAGCACACTAGATCCCAATAATAAAGCTTTCCCAGCAATAAATACTTTGTTACAATGGCATTGTTGCAATGTGTTGAGACTAGTTACTCTTTGCAGATAAATTTCAGTTAAAGAAACCTCAAACTTGAAAAAAACGAAATTAAGGCAGACCTTGACACTCAAAAATCAAATTCTACCAATGATAATATGTATGATAATAAATAATAATATAAACATGTCAGGTGTAAAATGCTGTGATTTTGAAATACTTAAACTTGCAGAACATTCACTTCCTGCTTTGAAAGGAAAAAATTACTTCAATTTGCCAAAGCAATGCACACTGGTACAGATGGGAAATCTCATCTGTAATCTCATGAGATCTCAAGGAAAGATATTTTCCTCCCTTGAGATGATGAGCATGGTCACATGTCCTAGTCACATGTGCCAGAAATCCAAGAAGTAAATGGAGATCTAGTAATCTGCCCTTAGTAAAGATGGCCACTATGAGAAGACTAGGGAAGAAAGAGAGAAATAAGATATGCAAAGAATACAAAGCCGGCAATTATCTAGAAATATGTGTTTGTAGATTGTCATTACTAAACATTTCTAAAGGTGTCTTTGTTGTTATTCTAAAGATATGGGTATAGGTCCACTTAATAAAATGTGTTCTTTTTTAACCCCTTATCACCCTTTAATTTATCCTATTTAGCCCCAATAGAAAAGCTCTCCAAGCAATAAATACATTGTAACAATATTATTGACGCAATGTATTTAGACCAGTTACACTCTGCACATAAATGTCAGTTAAAGAAACCTCAAAACTGAAAAAAAAGTCTTATAAAAACAATAAAAAAATTCTTATTTAACCCCTTATCCCCCTTTAATTAATCATAATCAGCCCTATTTAATTTTTCCCTCCCCTTCTTGCCTCAAGTATTTTTAGTTAATTATTTGTAACTTTTGTTTTCCATTTTTTTACTATTCATAACTAAACTTCTTCTTTCTTTTGTGCTATTTTTATGCATTTGAAACATATTAAAGTGAGAATTCATGAAGCAGTGGTACAGCCTAGCCTCAGCCATACTGATACTTAAGAAATTGCAGCACATTTAAAAACTATATACAACGATGTGCATTATATATGTGCTTAGCATTCCGTTGGCTGTGAGACTCCCAAGCCAGCTGAGAAATATTAAAATCAACAGAGAGAGTGTAAAACAATTTCCGGGAGAAGAGTCTGGTCACATGACCTGCCAAAGTTATGTGACAGGCTTTCATCTAATCACAGAGTTCTCTGTGCTGCATTAAGCAGGGGGAACTCTGTGAGGTATCACAGCTGTGCCACCAATGCCTTCTTTTTTTTTTGCATGGGCTGCAAAATACAGGTATTGAGAAATGCATTGGAGTATAACAGAGAGTGGATGGAAATATCCACTCTCCATTATAAGTCGTCCCTTAATGTCATTATACATGGGACAAATTATAGAATAACATTTGCAATTCTTGAGGGGGATTGCAATTTCACCATGTTTCATGTTACATTCTAACATAAGTGTTACAGGAAACATGGTCAGAAAGGTAAACCTAGCCTTTAAGATAGAGTGTTTATACCCCTGTCAATTTGTGTTTTATTTGCTACCATTATCGCCACAGTCTGTAAGAAGAACCCCCAACAATTCTACCAATATATAAACAGTAAAAGGGTAAGAAAAGAACAGGTTGGCCCAAAAAAAGGTGAGAATGGAAGATTAATCACAAACAACCGGGAGAAGCTGAGGTATTAAATTCATTTTTCTCCTCAGTATACACTCAAGAAAAAGACGGGTTTAATGGAGATAAGAATGTGAGTAGCTTAGTGCATAATATACTGCAGTGGTTGACGGTAGCTGGGGTTCAACAAAGACTATAAAAACTTAATGCAAATAAATGGATAGGACCAGATAACCTGCACCCCAAGGTGCGTAAAGAACTCAGCCAGGTTAAAGCGGGACCATTATTCCTCATTTTCAAGGACTCCATACTGACTGGAAGGGTACCAAGTGATTGGCCTAAGGCAACGGTAGTACCAATATTCAAAAAAGGTTCAAGATGCCAACCTGGGAACTACAGACCAGTCAGTCTAACATTAATAGTATGCAAACTGTTAGAGGGAATGATAAAGGACTATTTAGTGGATTGTGTTCAGGGTAATGGTATAATAAATGATAATCAGCATGGATTCAGGAAGGGCTGTTCTTGTCAGACCAACCTACTAACATTCTAGGAAGAGGTGAGAGGAGATCTGGATGGCGGAAGGCCGGTGGATGTGTCTATATCTGGACTTTGCCAAAGCTTTTGACACGGTACCATTTACTCCAAAGACATGCTGGTAGGTTAATTGGCTCCTCTCTAAGTTGGCCCTCTATGTATGCATGTGAGTTAGGGACCTTAGATTGTAAGCTCCTTGAGGGTAGGGACTGATGTGAATGTGCAACTATGTAAAGTGCTGCGTAAAATGGTCAGCGCTATATAAATACCTGTAATAAATAAATAATAATAAATAATTTAAATGCTTAATGCACAACCTGAGATCTATGGGCATAGATGAAATGATGTGTACATGGATAGAGAACTGGCTACAGGAATGTGTCCAGAGAGTATTGTATTGATAAATGGCTCTTTCTCAGATTGGTCTATGGTGGAGAGTGGCGTGCCCCATACTGTTTAACCTGTTTATTAACGATATCGTGGAAGGTGTTAATAGCCATGTTTCTGTGTTTGGTGATACTAAAATTGGGAGGGTAATAGACACGGACTTAGACATTATAACATTACAAGAGGACCTGGATAAAATAGGGGAGTGGGCAACTATATGGCAGATGAGGTTTAATGTTGAAAAATGTAAAGTAATGCATTTTGGGGTCAAAAACAGGCAAGAAGAATACACATTAATGGGAACTCCACTAGGGAAGTCAGAAATGGAAAAAGATTTGGGGGTCATAGTAGACCACAGATTGAATAACAGCATGCAATGCCAAGCTGCAGCAAACAAAGCGAGCAGAGTACTGTCTTGCATTAAAAAGGGAATGTACTGTAGAGACAAGGCAATCATTTTGCCACTTTATAGATCACTGGTTTGGCTTCATCTTGAGTATGCGGTTCAGTTTTGGTCACCACACCACAGAAAGGATGTCCTTAAACTAGAGGGAGTCCAGAGAAGGGCAAAAAAACTAATCAAGGGGCTGGAGGACCAAAGCTATGAGACATGGCTGCTAAATTAAAATCTGCTCACGCTAGGAGTGAGACAATTAAGAGGGGACATGATTTTAATGTACAAGATGTTTAGTGGTGATAGCAACATCAGCAATAAACTTTTTTTACTGTAAACCCTGTAACAAGGACTAGAGGCCACCACCTGAAATTGGTGGAGAAAAGATTTAACCACAAATGTTGTAGGGACTTCTTTTCAGTTAGAGCGGTTACATTTTGGAACTCGTTGCCACAAGCAGTGGTATTAGAAGAGAGTATTGAATCATTCAAAAATCATTTATATACCTTCCTCAGAGACCATAATATACTGGGGTACAGGTACTCCTAAAAACTAGACCACACAGGGACTGGTGTACACACACATGCACAATCACACACAGACACACAAAGGTTGAACTCGATGGACCTGTGTCTTTATTCAACCTCAAATACTATGTAACTATGTTGTGTGGGAGGATCGCCAGGTAAAAATAAAGCAAATAAACCGGAAAAAAGAAAACAAATGCAGTCATCACATTTAAGGACTGGAAAAAAACTGGACTGGTAATAAAAATTAAAATACCACGCATGGTCTATTTTAATTTGACTTCCCCCAAAAATAAACAGCTGAAAGTGGTTGTATATACATGGTTTGCATTTATCTTAATTCCATTTAGAATAATAATATGGTCAGATGAAATAGTGAATGAGTAACATGAAGCACTAACTACGCTTACTTTCTTCTATGATACCTTTGATATTATTCAGTCAAGCAATGACTTTCTCCCTGGAATACTAATTCTCTAAGCAACAGCTATAGGCATCAAGCCTTCTACATGACTCATCAGTGCTTAAAGAGCCATTGATAAACAGCAATGAATATGCAAATATATGTAGAGACAGGAGGTGACTGTCAACACTACAGTATCAGACAGAAGCACAGAGCACCCGATGCTTTAGAAAGACTTGCCCATACAAGTATGTTCTACAATCAAGCAACTGCAATACAGTGGACCTGTCACCTACATAGCTCTTTTGCTGCCAGAGTTGAATTCTATGTAGTCTATTTAGAGTAGAATAATGAAAAAATGTGACAAAGTTAGAAACTACACATGGTGACCAATCAAATTCTGTTTTTTCATTTTCCAAAGAATAAAAGATATACAGTATATAATTGGTCACAAGGGGCAACTTGTCACTCGTTTAAATTTTCTCTCTGTTTTATTTAAAAATCCCTACAAAAGTCTGACCCCAAGAAAACCCTTGTGGTCTTTCTTGTGGCTATAGAGAAGAAAAAGCAACTGATAACGGTGCCTTTCCTTATTGATCCCAAGACTGGTGTGTCCATGTTCATGCAAATGCACACTGTGCTCCATTTTAACATGTCAAAGTAAGCTATCAATACTGCAGTGTCGTGCAGTCATGCCACATGTTGAAAAATTACAAAATATATGGGATCTGTGTGTAGCTATTTCCCTTTTTAAGTTTTTTTTATAGCTGTCAGTGGTTGGAGAGGATGTAGCATGGCTCCCACTATGCGAGTTGCCTTTGGCCTGCACAGCAGGATGTGCATGATTGTGTGATTTCTAAGCCATCACCTCAGTCCAGGAAGGAGCTGCTGACCCTGAATGATGCGGGTGTTCTATCGAAAGCTCCAACTCGTCGAAATCTTCAACTACTTCACTGCCGGGTCCTTGCAAGTTGGAAATTTCGACCAGAAGGCATTAGACTGCAAAACACAAAGACTGACGGAGCTCCGTACTGCTGCATTTTAACAATATTCAGCAGGTGGCAAACTTGACGAGTATTCTGAAAACGCTATGCACGCATGTGCACCGCAACTGTACAGAGCTTCAGTCTTTCTGAGCACCGGAAGTGAGGTAGTTGGAGATCAAGGCTCGAAGTCTCCGCTCTAATTCATCCCAAAGGTGTTCTATCAGGTTGAGGTCAGGACTCTGTGCAGGCCAGTCAAGTTCCTTCACCCCAAACTTGCTCATCCATGTCTTTATGGACCTTGCTTTGTGCACAGGTGCGCGGTCATGTTGGAACAGGAAGGGGCCATCCCCAAACTGTTCCCACAAAGTTGGGTGCATGAAAGTGTCCAAAATGTCTTGGTGTGCTGATCCATTAAGAGTTTCCTTCACTGGAAGCCCAAGCCCAACCCCTGAAAAACAACCCCACACCATAATCCCCCCTCCACCAAACATTACACTTGGCACAATGCAGTCAGGCAAGTACTGTTCTCCTGGCAACCACCAAACACAGACACGTCCATCGGATTGCCAGACAGAGAAGCATGATTTGTCACTCCAGAGAACACGTCCCCACTCCACTCTCTGACTTCTGCTCACTGCGCGCTTCAGCATGTGCTGGCCCCGCTCTGTCATTTTACGTGGCCTACCACTTCGTGGCTGAGTTGCTGTTGTTCCCAGTTGCTTCCACTTTGTTACAATACCACTAACAGTTGACCGTGGAATATTTAGTAGCAAGGAAATTTCACGGAACACCTGAATCCAATGATTTGGAGGGGCGTCCCAATACTTTTGGCAATATAGTGTACACACAGGGCCAATTTAGACAGGAGCCATTTAACCTTCCAGCATGTCTTTGGAGTGTGGGAGGAAACTGGAGTACTCAGAGGAAGCCCACACAAGCACAGGGAGAGCTTGCCAAGTTCTTGCAGATAGTGTCCTGAGCGGGATACTAACCAGAGACCCCCAGTACTGCAAGGCAGAAGTGCAAACTACTAGGCCACTGTGCTAATAATTATAAATAATTATATATAACAAAGTGCTTGTTTTGCAGCATGACTTCTGAATGCTGTAATCAAAAAGTCCCACATTGTTTTTCCTTAATCATTTTGTACATTATGGGATGATAGCATTCCAGGATGTTTTTTCTTTAGAGTACCTCCATCCTTGATGTATATAATCAATATAGAGTCATCAACATACATCACAGAAGGGACACAGAACAAAAATAATCTGCTAAACAGAATATTTAAAGATGAAATAATATAGACAAAGGTATATAGTTATTTGAACGTTGACCAAATAAAATAGTATATTTGATATGTACTATAAATCAGTTGTCAGAACCTCCAGTATTTTATTAGCATACAGTCTCACTGGTGGATTATACATCATAAATTGTCCTGCAAAACTATATGGAAAACGAGCTCCATCGTATTTTACATGCCACAGTTAATTGGTATTCCTGTGTGGGCAGCTTAATAAATATATGGTAAGATTTTAATTTCCACACACACATGCCATTGGTTTTCCAGCGGGATGGAACATAAGTCATAATTGAACCATTCTTTCCCATAAGAAAAACAAATATTTTAAATTCTGCTTTCAAGCTGCATCATACTTTGAAAGGGGTTTTAATGGCCGAAGCCAGCGGGGAATGATTGCCATGCGTGAGTGAAAATGAGAAAACACACGTAAGAGTTTAGAAATGATCTCTGTAATAAATCATTTTCATCAGAGCGCTAGCAATGGGACAAGTATTACTAGACACATGCATCTGGAAACAAACATGAATGCCATTGGTCAGTAATGACCTCAGGTTCAGCCATGATCGGAAACGGCGTCTTGTCTTAGTATAATAATGGACAATTCTTTCCTTTCTGTTCAGACCAGTGGACAAGAAAAGGACTTTGTCTGCCTGATCTTTTTTTACTCTCAGTATTAAATGGCCAGGAAAAAGCACCAATGACTTAGCAATCTGATAAGCTTTTTTATTTTTAGTGTATTAGATATATATAAACTCTAAATCCTCTTTTTTTGTGTGTGTTTGGTGTCATTGTATACACCTTTCTTGAAGCGGAACTCCAGGATTTTGAAAAATTAAGCCTTGCAGTGGGGCTACCGTGTGCGATAGGAAGTGAAGGTGCATTTCCCCAATGGCATACATACAGACAGCAAAAACAAATACATATATAAGTAAATTAAAATGAACCCTTGTAGTGGGGCTACCCCCAGACTACAAGGGTTAACTGCTCGTTTTGTCTAGGAAGTGTCCCACCTGGCTGCTAGAATGGTCCCTGAAGCCTCTTCTCCCCCCGGCCTCTTGCAGTCTAAGCAGCCATGATGTCATCATGTCTAATACAAGTCTATCAGATGTGCAGATGTCGAGGGGCATTCCACAGCTGGGGCAGAGGAAATGATCTCTGTAATAACTTATGGCACACAAACATTTTCATGAGAGAGCTAGCAATGGGACAAGTATTGCTGAGTGGTCACTGTCAGAGGACTGAGGATCTGGTGAGTATTTCTTCTTTATTTTCGCCAATAGAGAAAAGCAAAAAGTTAACCCTTACAGAGCGGGGCTAGCCCCACTGCAAACCTTTATTTTTCAAAATCCTGGGGATCTTCTTTAAGCAAATACATTTTTTGTGAATATGTTGAAAAGTTTCTTACCTGGAGATCCTTCCAGTAACAGCACTTCCTATTGCAGGCTAAAAAAAGACAAAGGTGAAGGAGTTTTACTGAAAGAAGATGTAAACCCAATCACTAAAATCGTATAAAAGCTTCAATATGTTATTATACTTTGAAAAGTCGCCTTGAATTCTTTTAAATCTGCAGCAGCGATGAGCGAATTTGCTCGGGGTTGATTCACAGAGGGTTGAGTGAATCCTGTTAGAAATGTATTGAACCAGAAAGTAATAATAACCTCTATTGGAGCGATTCCTGTTAGAAAAATTCTGGACATTTTTAGGGCTAATAGGCAAGCTATTGCCAAAAAAGGCATTGGGGAGCTGGGCACTGCCATGGGGGACTTGTGACAGTGGCAACCTATAGAATCCCACCCAATATTGGATTAGAGGTGGCTGAGTCATAGACATGCAGTCCGATTTAGGTGGAGATCAACACAGCAATTTTATCCCTTATTCACATGAGAAACGGCCAGCCTGTACAGATCCGTGCTGCGTGCAGGGCCGTATCGGGCCGCTCCTGGGATGGACAAGTGCTGCGTGTGATTTGTATGCAGCAGCCTGTCCTTCTATATGGGAGTACACGGCCATACGCCACCCTAGGCTCACCTGAACCTGGGTGTCTGTACTCGTACGCTGACAGGACGGATCCTGTCTGCGTGCGAGCAGGGACACCCGCACTCGTACGGACGGGCAGTTCAGGTGAGCGCAGGGCGGCGTATGGCCACGTATTCCCATAGAGAAGGACAGGCTGCTGCGGACAAATCACATGCAGCAAATGTCCTTCCCAATACGGCCCTGCACGCAGCACGGATCTGTACAGGCCGGCTGTTACCCGTGTGAATGAGGGCTTAAATAGAGTTGCAACAATTCATTAATTAGCTAAAGTACAGTACACTGCTGATGAATATTTTATTTTTCTGCAATTATATTCAGATTATACTACACAATCAGACAATAACTCACTTATTAGAGTATTTCAGTAAAATGTATTTATTTTATATAGTCATGATCATGATACATTTTTATATAATAATGACACCATTTTTATATAAGTCTCATTAGGATATTATAATCATATAAAGATGAACCTTTTACTGGTTCTTTCCCTTTAATTACAGTCTACAGCATTCTAAGCCCTTTATAAAATCTTTGTTGACATGGAATCTACAGACCAGTAAGTTTTATATAGCCCACATGTGACCCTTTAGCGGTAACTAAAGAAAGACACAGCACTCAGGCTTACTATAAACAGGGCACATTAGGGATAAAAGCCGAGTCACAAATCATTGATCCCAGGAGATGACACTGATGACCCACGCTATGACATTATTATTACAATGTGCACCTTATCAATAAAAAGAGAGAAAACTTCACCTCAGCCATGTTCTCGCTGTGACACGGTGTCACCTATAATGTGATCAGCATGTTTACTGTCTGTACCGGATACAATAAACTAACACATCATCTGGAAGGTATTACAATTCTGCTGAACTGATCTGCGGCAGGAAGTGGTCTAGTGTAATGTTTTCTGTCCACGTTGGCATTAGATCACCTGAGGACAAGAGCGTTCATAAAATATTTGGCATATTTACATCCTCCCATTTTTACAGGGTTATTAGTGTAGTGTCGTAGCATCAGAGAAGCTGTCTAGTGGATCACAGTCAGCCTGCCTATGATTAGAATAAAGCTGGCTTTACACGAGTCCTGGTGACTCGGGCCAACTTCGAGCTGTGGGGCCCCATGCACACTGAGCGATTTTATCGCGCGGTAATTCCCGCGATATCGCGGCTATTTACCGCGCGATATCGCTCTCCAATGCATGGCAATGGGGCTCTGTCCGTCACTGTCGCGGATCGTGCGTCGCTACAGCAGGACCCTTTTTGGAGCGGATTTTGCCACGATTCTAGCTTGCTCAATGCAAGCATTTGCGCGATATCGCGCAAAATGCAAATCGCGCAACAAACGCATATATACAATAGCAGAATACACAATTTCCACATCCAGGGTGCTTAGCCTGCAGGGTTAAACAAGAAAAATCTGCCAGTGTGCGGTCAGCCTAAGGCTGGCCATACACCTATCAATTTTTTTTCGTTCAACCCGTGGGCTGAACGAAAAAAACTGACCCAATTCCTCCATCAATACAAACAACGTGTCGATCAAGGAATCCCGCTGTTTACATTGTATTCTGACAGGTGCCAATGGCACCTGTCAGAATTCCCGACCAGAGCAAGCAGCTCATTGGCTGCCAGTGTTCTGTCAAAGTTTGCGACTATGTTACAATGTATGACCGGTCATTTGGTCACACATTTTAATGTAATCCCGCCCAGTTTTTCGGCAGTGGAATCTGTGACCACCAATAGGTCAAGAATGTCAACGCTTTCTCAGCTGTTCCAGGGCAGGTCAGCATTGTAGATTGTATGTGCAGGAGAACCGATCTGCCTTGGAACAGCTGATCGCTCCTGAAATGTCACTTCCGTCTGACTTTGTGGAATGTGAGATCGCACTCACAAAGTCACATTTCAGGACCGATCAGGTGTTCCAGGGCAGATCGGTTCTCCTGCACATACGATTTGCAATGCCGATCTGCCCTGGAACAGCTGAGAAAGCTGTGGAATTTTTTACCTATACCGCCGAAAAACTGGGTGGGATTACAGTAAAATGTGTGACCACGTGACCGGTCACAAATTCTAACGTAGTCGTAAACTTTGATAAAATACTGGCTCTGATCGATGGAAAATTTTCCAGCCGGCTCCTTCGATCAGCTGAACGAGGAATGCCGGCTGAAAGGGAGCCGACAGCCCCACACATGAATTTCATCCGGTACATAAAAAAACACTGAAATTCAACCAATGTATGGTCAGCCCTTCTCTTGACATCTTCAAGGTTCATAGGTTTTTCCATTAATATGGTTCAGTTTTGAAGGGTTCCATGGAAGTCCATTTGCCCGGGATGCTTTACCCCAGTCTTTTTCCTAATGTCGCACCTCTCCTGTAAATCTGTAGATTTTAGCCCACATTCACACTTGCGGTGCGCTTTTTGTAGCACAACAGCCCATCACGTCAATAGGCTGTACCACGGAGAGAGAAGCTCATGCAGCAATTTGAGCTGCAAGCTTCACACGTTTTTCACACTTTGGCCTTGCATCAACGCGTGCTCAAAGATGTGCGTTTTACCTGCTGCGCTTGGGGTGCCATTAACAAGCAATGGGACTACAATTGTGTCACGTGTTTTTATTGTGTTCTGCAAACACACTGCAACAGGGCTTTCCCTATGTAGATCACCACCTGAGGCAATGCCGTGTCGGGAAAGGGGGGGGGTTGCTGTCAGGGAATAGTCAGTGGTGTGGGGGGAGGCATGTGATTGTTTGAAGAGGGTGGGGGGTGATGGGCCTGTCAGCGCTCGGTCCAGCATCCCGCCCGGCTCACTGGGAATGTACATACAATGGGGAGTAACAAAAGTTATATAGTTTCTTTGTGCAGGGGGACTCTGCATTCCTATCTGTCAGTCCTTAAAGAAGTCCGGGTTTTAGAAAGACTAACCCTTGCAGTGGAGTCACCCCTGCACCACAAAGAGAAAACTGCTTGTTTTTTTCTAGAGACTCAAAGAAAGAAGAAATTCTCATCTGATCCTTGCTCAAGCAGCAAAGACCACTCCCCTCTCTTCCCCTTCACTCCAGCTATGGTATGTCCCTCAGCGTCCTCAAGTCTAATACAGGTGAATGGACTGTATGAGACGTGATGATGTCACGGGTCATTAGACTGCCAGAGCCCGGGGAAAAAGAGGCTGTGGGGGCCGGTATAGCAGCCAGTTGGGATTAACGATTGGGTGAGTATTTCTTCTTTATTTGAGCCCCTAAAGAAAAACGTGCATTTAACCCTTGCAGTGCAGAGAGGTTATTAAAACGTGGAGTTCTTCTTTACAGGATTTATATTGGTGCACGTGGGAGCAGCACATAGGAGCACACAAGGCTGAATTTCATGCTGTCTAGCATTTATCGGGTATTTATTATGGTGTGAACATATTTATTCAGTGATCCACAAATAAAACAATCCAGCAGAATTGTACAGTGTATGACATTGTAATAGAATGTACACATAATGACATTGCCAGCAAAGTGCTGAGACACTCACTGTCTTCTAGTAGAAAGGTCAGCAGTTTCCCAGATGATATACAAATGATTCCCATCAGAAATGAGATCATCAAAATACTATTCAGGACGTTGTTATGTAGATATTTCTGCTGCTACCATTCCAATCATTTCAATCTGGGTTTTGCTTCTTCTTTTCTACTTGATGACAGTGTTGAGGCCCCCGGAGAAATGCTAATATATAGAAATATAGCAACAGACTTTGTGCCCAAAATGAGAATGACATCTTTGTGTGAGTCTGTTCAAACCATCCGAGACTTGAGAATTCCAGCTTCCAGCTCTCTGGGAAAAAATATCTTCCCTCCATCTTGTAGTACTTCAGACGTACGGCTATAGATGGGGATACGAGTATTCAATCCAGATGGCAGCCTGCGACCTGCTGGACTTCTTTCTCAAAAAATAAAAATAAACAATGTAACATTATCATTGCTTGCTGGAAGCAATGCATGATGGGATATGTAGTCTTGAGAAATGGAGATTGTAGCACATCAAGCAGCAGGGAAAGAGACGCAAAGCACACTGGGAATCCAGGATGTTGTTGAAAGTGATGGGCAGACGGAAGGCGGCACTCACTACATAAAAGGGATTTTTTTAAGTAAGCTTTGATTGCATTATCAGAAACAATTCTAGTGTGTATTCCTATTACAATGCTGATGTTATAGACTCATCTCTTCAGGGAAGCCTATCCCACCTCAACCTAACCGCTCAACTGTCACGTTCTCAAACAATTCATCCCCACACAGCTACCTCCTCGTGTATCACTTCCCCCTCCCTTTTAGATTGTAAGCTCTCATGGGCAGGGCCCTCCTTACCATCTTGTCTTGATTTGTATTGTGATTGTAATCTCTCCCTTATATTGTAAAGTGCTGCGCAAACTGTTGGTGCTATATAAATCCTGTATAATAATAATAATAATAACATTATTGTATATGCTGAGACTTTACAACTCCCTTCTACCATCAAAGGTAATGTAGGGATACAGTCATGTGAAAAGTAAACACACCCACTGGAAATTGCTCACATTTTCACCATATTTGAACAGACAAACATGAATCTTTATTCAAAGAGTATTGGTATGATGATATACACATATACAATACACAATATATACACACACACAATGAAAATGAAGATTTGTCACATAGAAAGAGGTAGTTCACCACAGTGGCGTCACAAGGGGAGTACGGCCGGGTGGCACCTGGGTGACACCATTGGAGGGGTGACACCAAAATGACTGACAGTCATTGCCCATGGCAAGTTTTGGTCAATTTCAACCACTTTGTGTAGTAATTGTCAGAAAATAAGCACTCTCAAGTTCAGCATCAATAAAAAAGGAAGATTCCAATGGCATTACAATGGAATTGGAACTGGAAAAAGCTGTGTCAATCTCATAGAAGGCAATCAGAATTTTTCACTATACACAATTGTGTTTGCCTCAATCCCATCTCCTTGTGATCGATTAAAACCATCAGTTTAGGTCATTGATAGTTTTCATTGTCAACAGAAAATGAAAGTAGAAGTTCCATTGCCACGTTTATGGACAGTTTATGGCAATCTTGTGATGTCTGGTTGTTTTATCATCTTAGAAAAAACGAAAGCAGCGTGAAATGCACCATGTTACATTTTGTTAATGATAAACACACTGAGGATTTTCAGGTATGAAAAGCGTCTGTTTTATGCTTCACTTTTGACCTTTGTTATTCTCCAGCAATTCTCAGCTAACTGTTTGCAGATCATCGTCCTGTTTTATTATGTACCGCAAATCATTCTGGTGACTTGGGAACTGATCAGCTAACATTGCGGACTCATGATGTGCCACCACAAGCAGTAAGTCAAACCATACATGAGAGTCACTGTTGTGTCCCTGAAGAGAGTTTCTCCACAAAGCAGAAGAAAAATAACACATATAGAAGCACGGGGCTGTATGAGCCAAAGTGGCTGTTAATTGATTAAGGGCTTGTTCACACCATTATTTTCTGGTCCAGATCTAGAGCAGAACTGCAGGCGCGGTGCTATGCGCTTTTGACGCATTGTTACCGCGTTCCAGTGTGGTGCATTTTCGGCGCGTTTTCGATGCGTTTCCGATCCGACCGGAGAAAATGTGACGTGCAGTATTTTTTCTGTCTGGACTGGAACGGAATGTGCTGGTGAGAACTGTAGCCCATAAAACACATAGGGTGACATTGAGATGCATTTTGGGTGCAGGAGCATATGGTTCTGGTCCGAAAAGAATCCAGACATCGTGTGAACAAGCCCTAAAGCTGAATTCTGAGATAAGTAAATATTGTTTAAATACAAGAGGTGTGTATATTCTTACTTCAATCTTGGTGTGCTTTATGTTTATCTTCCAGATCTGTGCACTAATCCAACATGAAACTGTGCAGGAGCTTCTTGTAATAAAGTATTGTAGTTGTAGTTTTCTGCAGGCAGCCTGTAGTAGGTGGGGCCTGCTAGACCCCTCCCACAACTCTGCTCTTTACACAGACTATGTACAGCATAGTGTGTTGTCACAAGTACTTTACAAGGTAACATCTGGGTGTGCAAAGGCATTTGGTGCACACACAGTGGATTTACATTCTTTGTGACTATTGATGAACACATTTAAATGAAAGTTCTGACTGAAGTTCGGCTTTAGGTATAGAAGTAGTCACCCGCACACCAAGGTCCAATGAGACATTAAACATACATGGTGGCACTAGTGGACAGCAACGTTTTGGAACCATGAGGCTCCATTCACATATAGCGTTTGCTTTTCCCGGTGCGGATCGGGGCTGAAAGGTAAGAGGTGTGCAGCCCACCTGAGACCCTGCAGAGCCCACCATAGAGAGTCTATGGCAGGCTCTGCAGGGTCACTCTCAGATGGGCTGTTTGGGATATCAGGTGGGCTCTACAAGGGCATAACTAGAAATCCCAGTGTCCCATACAAAATTTTGCTATGGAGCCCTGTGATTTCTAGTTACGCCCCTGCATGTTCTTAATATGTGATGTTAGGTGCAACTTAAGTTGCCATTTTGTCTAATATTGATAATCCATATCAGCTATTTATTTAATCTTTCAATAATATGATCACGTTCTAAATTGAACGTGAACTCCTATGTTATGTGTATAGGCAGGGGTGTGCGAGCTGTGCGACATGGCAACAAAGGCGCCAGGTGGCCGACACAGCTCGTCCTCTGGGAGGCTTCTCTCCTCCTCACCACTGGCAATCCGACATGACAGCACTCCCTCGTCCGCCCCCCGGGGGGGCCCAGGAGGGTGCGCTGCCTGCTGTTAGGATGGCCGAGCGGTGAGGAGCAGAGAAGCCGCGCCCGCAGCTGTCAGGATGGCCAAGCGGGGAGGAGATTAGAGCCGCTGTCATCCTGTCAGTTTCAGGATGACAACGGCTCTGTGCGTGGCAGAGCGGGGGATCTGTAAATATCAATTATATTTACCGATCCTCCTTGTGGGAAGGACAAACACTGGAATCATCGTCTGATCACTCCAGTGTTTGTAAATAACTGGGGACACATAGTACTATGTGTCTCCAGTTATGAATGAACAGGCTGTGATTTACATCACAGCCTGTTCATTCAAGATTTCCTCAAGGGGAAAAGAACTAACTACAGAGGCTCCTCCCCGTTCAGAACCTGCTGTTAGTAAATATTTTACTATCAGTTTCTGAATGAATGGGAAGCCTCTGTACTGAGTGCTTCCCATTCATTGAGCGCTGAGGGTGCAGAAAAATAAATTGAGGATTTGGTGTCCTCAATTTCTTTTCTATTTTAAAAGGGAAATGTCAGGGGTCTGTTTAGACCCCTAATATTTCCCCGTAGCCCCCTAACAGTAACAAACAAATAAATAATAAAAACATTTAAATAAGAAATTATTAAAAAAATAATGAAAAATGTAAAAAATTATTTCACAAAAGTGAAATGTGTGTGGTCACTGAGGGACGCTTGTAAAGCTTTCTCGCACAGGGTGCCTAAAGCCCTAAGGCCGCCCTGTGTATAGGGGTTTGAATATGGGAGCCACCCTAGTAAACAGTACATGAAATGCACGGACTCAGTGGACTCAGGAAGGCTGTGTTTTCATTTTTCCAAAAAGCAATGACCTGTATTCCAGATCAGAATCAATCTATATCAATATTTACAGTTTCAGCTTAAAGATAAGAAAATTAAATTTCACTGGAGCTATAGACATTCCAGTGGATTCCACATATCTTACTAAACCTTTTCTTTTTCTCTGATAATTTCAGAAAAACATGGTTTAGATTCCTGTACTGGGATTTTATGGCTACCTCAGCATAAAGTAACATTTCAAATGTTCAGCTGCAGTCCCCTTGTTCTGCCCAAATGTGGGGCAACCAATAGCCAATAGATACCCATACAGGAAATACCTGTATGGGTATCTATTGCGGCCATGTGTTCGTAACCTCAAGCTGAAGCGAACTTGGGTTCTGCAGCAGGACAATGATCCAAAACACACCAGCAAGTCCCCCTCTGAATGGCTGAAGAAAAACAAAATGAAGTCTTTGGAGTAGCCTAGTCAAAGTCCTGACCTGAATCCTATTGAGATGCTGTGGCATGACCTTAAAAAGGCGGTTCATGCTCGAAAACCTTCCAATGTGGCTGAATTACAGCAATTCTGCAAAGATGAGTGGACCAGAATTCCTGCACAGCACTGTAACAGACTCATTGCAAGTTATCGCAAACGCTTGATTGCAGTTCTTGCTGCTAAGGGTGGCCCAACCAGTTATTAGGTTTAGGGGGCAACCACTATTTCACACAGGGCCATGTGGGTTTGGATTTTTTTTTCTCTTAATAATAAAAACCTTCCTTTAAAAACTGCATGTTGTGTTTACTTGTTTTATCTTTGACTAATATTTAAATTTGTTTGATGATCTGAAACAGCAAAATGTGACAAACGTGCAAAACAATGAAAAATCAGGAAGGGGGCCAACACTTTTTCACACAACTGTATATAAAAAGTTACCCTAGCATTTGATTAAAAAATTAAATAAATAATAATAAAAAAATAAGAAGAAATTGTGGAACCTGGCCTTGGGGCGGCAGGTGGAGTAAATCTGGCCCTGGCAGTGGTAAAGAATTACAAGGTATGAAGCACAAGGCTGGCGTTCTATATGATCTGCAGAAATACAACTATAATAAACAGGGCCGGTGCTAGGATTCTTGCCTACACAGGCAAGGTGCATTTTTGCCTCACCCTGCAGCGCCCTCAGGCGGCCGCCTGACTTGCCTTGTGGTAGCGCTGGGCCTGATAATAAACATCATAAAGAGGGGGGTGAGGTAAAGGGTAAAGGAGGGGAGCGTTGGGATGTTTGTGCATCAATTAAAGAGGCAGTATGAATGTGAAACCAAACAAGCAAACTCAATGAGGTCACAACGCACAGAAGGGCTTGAGGAGGCATTTTTCCCTGTACCGACAAAACGTGGAGTATCTATGATTTATATAGGAGAATGTACGTTCATAAGAACACTGGAGATTGCTTAGACCGACAACTTCCGAGACATTTGGAGGGGAAGAAGTGCGCCAACGTTCTGCCTTTTTGACAACATTGTCACTTTTGCAAGAAGCTAGAGTATACATTTAATGGCTAGATACACATTAAAATCTGCTTGCAGTGGCTCCTTATAAATCACAACATAACACAACTTGGCTAAGCTGGTGATTAGCAGAACAATTTAACATCTATTGTGACTGAGCCATCAGCTTTGTAATAACATTATAAAGCCATGGATGTCCACCATGGAGCTTTGAATGTCCTGCTAGTCAGGTTTATCTAGCCAGGTTGCTTCAAGTCAAAACATGTAGAAGCCCATCGCACTCCTGACCGGTGAAAGAACCCAGAAAATTCGGGTGGGTGCTCAAATGACAGTGGATGCCTCCGCAAAATGAATCCAGGTGAAGAGAGGTCACTGGCACTCCAGCGTAAATACAAGTCAATATTTATTGACTACAAAGGGTTGAATTTATTAATGGCAAATAGGCGGTGTGAATAAATGTACCCCCCAGTTTGGTAAATTAAGTTCTGTTCACTTCTATCACCCAATCTTGTGTAAGCAAAAATCCTATTTTTTATTTCATTGCACATCATTTAGTATTCATTGCAAAGTGAAATTTCACCACGTTCATCAAGCTAAAGGAACTTCCTCTGCAAGGTGCAAGTTCCTTTTTGCAAAGTGAACAGCTTACTTGCCCCCAAAGTGTCACATAATCACAGGCTATGTGCCTGTGATTATGTGACACTTTGAGGTCAATAAATATTGACTTGTATTTACGTTGGAGTCCTAGTGACGATTCTTTACCAGGTTGCTTCAAGTGACACCTAATAAAACTGCATTATTAGAAAAAGGTTTATTCAGCAAATGTTTGGATTAGTTTAATCTACTTCTTTAAAAGTTGGTGTTTCAGGGTCTTTAAAGTAAATATATATTCCTTTAATTTTATTTTACTTTTTGTAATAGAGATCAGCATGATGTAAATAAATACATTATATTTATATACAGTACTTATTGTACTTACTTTATATATTTATTGTATTTGCTTATTACATACACAGGCTGGGTTTGCTACTTTGACATGCTCTACTCTGGTTGAGCTTTACTCAGGGCAGGATTTCCCACACGGCCACCGAGGCCTGGCCTTGTGGTGGCAGGAGGTAGAGGGGCAGCACAGCTCTTCTGGGGGACCAGCGAACACGGCAAGGTAATTCCAGCTGGAGAGCGTTCTCCACTCTGCTTTGTGTAAACACTGAGACAGGAGAGCTGCACTTCCCATCTCAGCTGTCACAGGAGTTCCAGCAGAGCACTTGCTCAAACTCCTATATTGGAGGTGGCAGGTTCCATAAAGAGAACCTGTCACCTCCAAAGGATATCACATAGGGACTTGTTAGCTCCTGTGTAATAGCAATCAAGTTAAGTGGAAAAAGTAAAAAATTATTAAATAAATAGAAATTTTAAAAATGGTAAAAAAATAATAAGAAATAATAATTAGAATTAAAAAATTGTGATAAAAATGTTAAAAAAAATATAAAATAAAAAAATTCTAAACAATTACAAGATAATAAATAAATACAAATGTAAAAAAGTTTTAAAAAATTATTAAAATTAAAAAAGTAATAAAAAAAAGTAAAAAAATAAGGAAAACAAATAAAATAAAACCAACCCTGCCGCCCCCGATATCTGGTTGCCATTCTCCATTGGCTGGGGGTTTGGCAGGGTTGGGGCGCATTGAGGAACCTGGCCTTGGGGCAGCAGAGAGAGTAAATCCGACCTGGCTTTATTGCTTCTTTTTTCAATGCAAGCCAATAAGTTGACCAGCTCAATAAAAACAAATCACTCCTTGTATGGCTAATATCAAAACTAATGTTAAACAATGAGGCAGCATAACTGTGCTGCCTAATCTACTCTCCCTCTATTGGCTTATCTCTCAGTTTAATACAATAACAAAAATAGAAGAAAAATAATTACAAGTATGTCAATAAAATTGTCACAATAACAGTTCCTTTGAGGTAAAACTTAAAGTGACATTAAACCCTCAGATTTTTTAACATAAACCAATACTGTAATGTGTGCCTTACTGTAATCCATGGTAGTTTCCCTTCTCTCTGCTGCTCTTCCTTTTAAATCTGTATCTCTTCTCATGCTTGGGGAGAACTTCCCTTTGCAGCTGACTGCCTCTTCCTGTAGTGCTGGCTCAGGTTGTGAACCTACACACAGACACCATGTATCCATTTCAGAGACAAGGCAGTCTGCTGCAAAACAGAAGTTCTGCCCAGCATGAGAAGACATACGGATTTAAAAGGAAGAGCAGCAAAGAGAAGGGAAACAACCATAGATTACAGTAAGGCACACATTACAGTATTGTTTTATGTTGAAAAATCTGAGGGTTTAATGTCACTTTAAAGCTCATCTCTAGGCCTCCTCAAGCCTTTTCCTGCCAAGAACTACTTACCTTTTCAACATTCCAGTGCCTGCAACATCCTCCTGCATTCTGTACCACCAGTCTCTTCACTAACACCTAACATTATTCAGACCACTCCCTATGAGCCCAGAGCATCAAGGACACACTTTCTGGGAGTTCGATCACCTACTGCCAGAGGAAGAAGAAGGGGACCTCATGCATCAACTGTCAAATGTCATCTCCTGTTCAACCATGTATTAACGATGAGAGGCCCCCATCTACCAGGACCCATTTATAAGGACTGCAGGACCCTTGTTTTGTCCATACCCAGTGAAATGAAGTCCAGAAATAAAGATACAATGGTTCCCATAGAATGGATGAAATTAAATGTAAGTGACACTATGTTTAAAGTTGAAAGCTATGGTCCCTTGCCAGGTAAGATGATGTTTAAACTTTACTTCTCAAAGAACAAATACACAAGTAGAAAATACCTGGCTGTGTCTTTTATATAGTTTTCTCAGAGTCCTCTAAGAAACCCCAATAAGATTGTTTCTGTTGAGGATTAGTCAACTCTGTGCTGGAAGCCTGCCCCAGTTCTGAAACAGTTCTATTAATTTCCACGATTTTGGTTAATGATTAATCTTCAGCAGGATTATTTAAATCCCATGTGACAAGTTCCTTAATATTTAGCCATGTGAAGGGAAACGTTTAGGCAGCGGCAGCTCACGCAGTTAGACGTGCCAGAAAGAGAAAAACAAGTTACACTTGTCTGCGTGGAGTCAAACACAGTCATTATGAATACACCGCCAGGTAGGGAAAATGAACAGCTTCACAACTGTTGCTCAACAATAAAGTAAAACCCTGAAAAGGTGAAATCACAAGAATAGTGCAAGCATTGTCTGTAACATTGTTTCTAAATCAGTGGTGCTATATACACCAATGCCCTTGAAAATCCATACATTAGCATTTGCCTTTTTCAAGAAGCCATTAATTAACTAGTAAAAATACAGGTCAAAGGCAGCACTGTGTGATCATCATCACGCCTACCTCCAATGGTTTCATTTAACCAGGTTGTTGGTGGTCACCTGAAACAATGCCTAGGGCAGGGGCGCCCACAATTTTTCGTCTGGACATCTACTTTTCAAATGACAAGCTCAATGAGATCTACCAACGAAAAACACCTGCATTCAGGGGCAGGAGTGGGCGTGGCAGTGCATTGAAGTCAACTGGCCCTCTCTTCTCTCTCTCCTCGTGCTCTCTCCTCTCTTTCTCCCGTGTTTCTATCTGCTGTCTCTTCTCTTTCTCTGCTGTCTCTTCTCTCACTTTCTCTGCTGTCTCTCTCCTGTCTTTCTTTTCTTACCTCCACTGCAGCAGTTTCCCAAGTCTCCTCTCCTCTCTCCTTTCCATCTGCGGCGTCTGACACATTCAGCCGCACGAGCACCGTGGGAGGACAGGACACAGGTCAGTGAGCCGATCGGGATCTACCAGTTTTCGCTTTGCGATCTACCTAATGGGCACCCCTGGCCTAGGGCATAATCGGATGTCAGGTGTTGAGCTGAGGGTTAGTCCTCATCAGTGTATCCTCCTGCTGGACCTCCTACTATTTCTTTGGCTGCTGCTTCTTTTTTTCCTGCTGCTTTCCCTCAGGCCTCTAACTTTGTCACTCCCTCCATGTGCCTCAGTGCATGGAATCCATTTGTTCCCTCACATGGCAGGAAAGGGATGAGCATACTCATTGAAAAATAGATACTGGTGCGCATCTCGATTGCTTAAGGACCTCTTGAAGGGCATGCGGTGGCTTTAGCTGACTCGTGAGTGAAACACTGATTGTTGTTTCGTACTGACCTAGCCACTGACAATGCTTGTCCTGACTTTGCTGTAAATTGTGAACTCAGCTCCCTTGTCACAGTGCACCTATAGGAACTAAGCTTCGCGGCTGGTTTATGTGCATGTTCTGGTTACCTGGTGCTCCCAAAACTTTTGTGTCAGTCTAGTGTCTGAATTAGGCAGTGGTTCCCCAACATTAGGGATGCTTTGGTTTTAGCTGACTCATGCCTGAAATTCTGGTTGCTGTGTAGGATTGACCTAGCCATTGAAGATGCTTGTTCTGACTTTGCTGTGAATTGCGAACTCAACTCCTCTGCATTTTTTATTTTTGATAATTGGTGTTCATCCTGGTCATGACTTTAAAGTGACATTAAACCCTCAGATTTTTTTACATAAAACAATACTGTAATGTGTGCCTTACTGTAATCCATGGTAGTTTCCCTTCTCTTTGCTGCTCTTCCTTTTAAATCCTCATGTCTTCTCATGCTTGGGAAGAACTTCCCTTTTCAGCTCAGGGCCTCTTCCTGTAGTGCTGGCTCAGGTTTCAAGTCTACACAAACGTATACACAGACACTGTGTATCCATTCCTGAGACAAGGCAGTCTGCTGCAAAACAGAAGTTCTGCAGAGCATGAGAACAGATACAGATTTAAAAGGAAGAGCAGCAAAGAGAAGGGAAACAACCATGGATTACAGTAAGGCACACATTACAGTATTGTTTTATGTAAAAAAATCTGAGGGTTTAATGTCACTTTAAGCTTGCTCCAGTCTCCTGTCTTGATACTTGCTTATAGCTCAACTACATAGTCTTTGCTTGTGTGTGAACTCATTACAATACATTTAGCCCTTCCCTGTTTTCTGCTGCTCCTAGGTTCCTACTGTTGGGGAACCACTGCCTAATTCAGACATTAGACTGACACAAACGTTTTGGGAGCACCAGGTAACCAGAACCAGAAACATCATTCTTTGTGGATTGTATCAGTAATACATCTAATACAGAACACATTCAGTAGCTTTACCATGGATAAACCATAGCCTGCCATATCATGGACAGTGTCTGCTTTCTTCTGCACTTCCCATTGAAACCAGACAGATTCTTCCTTTGGTGTTTTAACCTGCATTGAATGAGAACCTTTAGAATCTGGTTGTTATGGGAAACACTGCTCTTTATTTTAGTCATTACTAGAAACCTTATAAATGAAATCCATTACAAAAGATTTTTTTTCTAAACCAAAGAAGAGCATTAAGAAACCAATTAGATATCATGTGTTATTTTCCCAGTGGAGGAATTGATAATAAATCTGGCCTCTATCTAGTTATTGATACCAACTACCTGGTTGGTGGCACCATTTTCTTCTTCTCCCCCTTCCCATTTGTCCCATTATTGTTTCAGCACTGTAATTGTTAACAGCATATACAGTAATATATTATGTTGTGTGAAGGACAATGGATTCACAAACTGGTTTGTCAACTACTGCTGGCTACTGAGCACGTGTACATGTACTTTCACTAATCACACAGATTGCAGCTGAGAGGACTCAGGGAGTCAGGACTAACAGGTTCACTAAATCCATGCAATTCCTGTTGGGTCACTTTGAGTCCCATTTATGAAAACTAACACAACTGCCCTAATAGTCAGCTCTTTCTTCTTTCTATTAAGACATTGATGTTAAATCACAGGTCTGTCAAAAACGTAAAACCCCTGTCAGGGTATTTCCATCTATGTACCTGTTCGGGAGATTTTAACTCACTTACTGTCCCAGGTAGTGCAAGAAACCGAGAATAGAGAAAAACTCAAAAGTTAGAAGGCAGCTTTCATTTTTAAGGAGCATTGTAAATACTGATACATTTTTGTTTAGTGTCATGTGACAGTTTTTCTAAAACAATACTCCTTTAAAGGGTACCTGGTATCAAAAACATTCACCTATCTAATACTAGTGTCAAAAACTGGCACTTCACTGTTCCTAATTACTCATCTGTGCAGCCAAGAATCTTGGCTTTGACTTTGGAGCTGGATCACGTCCATAGTGCCCACCTGCCTCCACTATGTGCTAGACCTCAACGACAAAAAAAACAGTTACAAAAAGCCAAAAAGTAGGTGACACCATTATTATTATACAGCTTTCCAGTGACTAAACTGAAAATAAAGACTGGGTGCATAAAGGAGTCTTTTGTTAGTGTGATTGTGCTACTAAAATCACCCGTGATCACCCATGGTCAATCAGTAGAGATTATTACACGCATAGCAGTTTCATGCATTAGTGATCAATTAATCACACAAATTAGTGTACTTTCATTAGCGATTAATCACTACCGATGCTACACTCCTTTTTTTTCTATGTGTATTAATCGATCACTTATCAGTAGAAATTAATTTTGGGGCATTATGGGTAATGATCACTATAGCAAAAAATGTCCATGTGCATGTACCATGAGAAAGTTAGAGTAGACCATATCTTCTTCTGCTAAGCTGGCCGTGTGATTTGTCCCCAGTTATGCCCCAATTAATCTCAGAAGCTGATGTGTTTAGCAGCTGTCTAGGTTTTAAGAAAATGACTTTTATGGCCTAGTTTCTCCATTTCTACGCTATTGCTACCTAAAAGAAAAGTTTATTTTGCTAGAGGATGTCTGTAATAAAAGGTGTAAAAACATTTCTTTGGATCAATAGTTCACACAACCCACATAAATGTATTATCTCTTTGGGTGTGCAGCCTGGAATGGAATAGTAAAGATCTAATCTCTTTTCATCCGTATTTGTTTAGAGTGAAACAGAAGGGCCATGAACCGCTCGGGAAGTTGTACTAGGAATGAAATAGTCAGAAAAATGAAGAAGACCTTTGGAACATAACACAAACAGATTATATACAGGAACATTTAGTATAGAGAAAACTCTTATCACCCGAACTCATTTGGCCAGGAAATGGAGCCTCTACGCGAACAGAAAGCAAACTTTCTTCCAGTATTATGAAAGATCATCTATAACTGGTTTAAAGTAGTACTAAACTCTAATTTATGTGTCCAGTAATGAATCCAGATCAAACAAATATACATTGCCTGGCAAAGTATGTCTTTATATTTTCACCCAAGAACTTACAGTCATCATGTTTCAAAAGAGCTCCAACGTTCTCAGCTCCACTTCCCTGAACTTCCTGTCCACTACAAGATCACAAGTTTCCAGCAGCTGTCCATTTACTAGCTTGGAGTAGGGAGGAGCAGATGGCAGGATAGTGGCTTGCTTTGCCTTGCTGTGGCTGTGTGTTTGTAAAGACACACACACAACTTACTAGCACACACAAGGGTGGGTGCAAGTGAAAAGAGCCACCCTAACACTGGATAACAGGGCCATTGCTCAGGGGACCAGAGGATTCTGCAGTAAACTAAAACCTTTAAACATGAAGGCGCATCATCCATTGTACATAATGTAATCAGCATTTGAAATAGCTTAAAAACCTTTTGACTTTAATATCACTTTAAGAGCACCATGCAGATACATGCATTGCTCTTTTTCTTGCTGATGTGTAGAGGACAGGTCAAGTAATATTGAGTGCTAGCATACAGAAAAAAAGCCTTCAGCAGATACATAAAGTAAGTGTGAAATTTAAAAAAAAACTAAACTGTTTTTATCATAAAGAACAACAACATGATACTTAGTGCTGAGCCAGGACGATGGTACTCTGACCTTGTAGTGCTGAACTCCCAAGTTCCACATCTACCAGGAACACTATCTATAGGGAATTTGCATTGTCTCCTTATGCAATTCTGCCCTATATGCTCCATTTTCCTCCTACAATAAAAAAAACAAATTAATAGGCTTTTTGGCCCTAATGTACTGTATGTGACTGTGTAGCTGTGGATGTCTAAATTGTGAGTTTCCTTGGAGCAGTGAATAAGAATAATAGTTCTTTGGTATTTCTAAAGTGCTTTGTTATACGCTACAGGTACATAAATGTTGAAAATAAAAATGGAATGATTCCCTCCATATGAACAACTTCATCACCAGCCACTTTATGTGGTTCATATTGTGAACATTACAACTAGAATGTGCTAACGGAGGCCACATACCTTTGTCACCAGACTGTACAGTCCACGAGTCAGGAACCCAGAGAGTGGAAGAGGAAATACAGGAGTTGTCTCTGAGTTTCAGAGAGTCTTTTGGCATTACCCAGGAGTCATTTTATCCATGTCCTTCAATTATGCTTCAAGAGTTGCCTAACAAGGGTCTGAAGCAAAGTGAATGCATTTTCAAAATAGTGCATTTTAGTCTGTTGCCTTAGACACTCTTCCACAAAATCCAAATATACAGTCATGCCCAGGATTTCTGGATTTCATTAGCAACTTACCTAGCTGCTTGTGGCTAGGATTGCCTATCCATGAAGTGGATCCATTGATATTTCATATTTTATGCATGATGCAACATCTGTGCAAAGTATAGTCAAGCTAATTTTCTTAGCGTAAACCTGACCTGGCTTAAATTGTACATGACATGTACACACAAGTACCAGTTTTAGTCTTTAAACTGATCTTTTTGTCAATGTAGCACCATTGTGGACACAAATCCAAAGTAAACCTGGGCTCCTTGTCTTTCAACTGTCAAATGCTAAAATTTAGTGGCCAGTAAATCCAGTAGAGGGCCTGTCTAATGATGTTGAAGCTTAATGTTATAGCCTGGACCAAATAAAACAGGGATCAATTGAAGACTAACATTCAGTAGTGTATTTACATTATATGGTCAGGTCTGGTTTAGTCCAAAGCTGGTTGTACAGTGTGTTTATTACTACTTTAGTTAAATTAGTTTGATATGTTTTTTTTTTAATATACTATTTCCCTGTAGCAATGACAATACTGTATACATTTGAACACAATAGGGTAATTCAGGAAAAGTCTTGCAAAGTAGCGTTATTGTCTGTAGCATTTCAATGTCTTGTTTAATTTTCCCAGTGTATGTTAAAGATTGTTAGATAAAACTTGGTTAGTTGCTTTGGGCAACTGTCCTGTTTATCCTTTGGTCAAGCTTTTATAAATGGGCCCCAGTGATTGCTTTCACTGTGACAACATCAATTTTCTGTGATCAGTGTCCAGAACTCTCACCTGTGTTTTACTTTGATACAATGATTTCAGAATGAATGGCAATTAGTTCCTTTACAGGGAGAGGTGTGACATTAGGCTAAATGTAAATAGGTTTGTGCTCTGAGAGAACAAAAGGAAATGTTCTCTATCAAATTGTGACTGATGGCTCAGAACGCTAACATTTCCAAACAGTGATATCTTACTGTAGCACAGGTGTAATGTAGGTGGTAGGAAATAGCTAATGTTCTCAGAGTCAGGTCCAGTTAACAGACAGTAGGGACCATTGGCAGAATATCCATGACAGGCTTGATGAAAACTAGATTGCAGGGTATAGTAGATGGATTCTCAGGGACCCAGCCCTTTCTAATAGGTACAGATCTGCAGGGTCTGGCCAGGTGCTGGAAAGCCAGAGGGCCCATGGTGTTGATTCCATGTCCATGTCAAGAGCCCTGCACCCCAAAGGTTCAAGGACCGAACATATTTTATGTGCACTTTGGTGTTTTTTACCTGCCCCCAAAAAAACAAAGATTGACAGCCACATTAAACAGACTGCTGGCTTCTGATCTTTGCATAGTTACTTACCTTAACCTGTGCTCCCACAATAGCTGGCACTCCAATCCTCTCCTTTTCTACCATGAATGTGGGGGTCCCCCTACGTCATCAAGTACAATGCCTAACCTGAAGTGACTGCTGATCCTACATTGTGCTTGATGATGTCAGCTTGAAGGGCGAAGACATGGCTAGTTGGAGACCAGAAAAAACAGAGCATCGAAGAATCAGCATTCAGAACGAGAACCAGCGGAGAGGAAGACAGCATGACCGTGGAATAAGGTAAGTAATATTCATCCCATTGAAAACAAGCATTAAAGTCCACATCTGTGCCTTTTTTTACCAGCCTGGAGTCCATTTTAATAAAATCTAAATCTCAAAGTTCAATCTGAAAGCAGTAGATACAATTTTTTATGTCAACATTTACATTACCAATCACTTTTACTTTAACTAGGAATAAGAAAACAACCACAGAGGAAACAAGAAGTGACACAAAATGTGTTAACAGTAATGAGTACAGCTTAATGACAATGAAATATTTATGACTACTGCTTTGCGTAACCCAGCTTGAAGTTAAGGGTACAGAGATTACATCTGTTCGTGTACATAAGTGTAAATGTTTAATAGATATGAGCTCATATTTGGAAGCATGACCAGTTCTCCTTCTCTGTATACAGCCAAGAGGCATACAAAAATTTCAACAAGAGACATCTCAACACTGCTATAAGATGACTTGAAACAGATAAAATTGCATTTGCATACACATAGAGAAAACAGATGGCAGAGATAAATCACTTAAATGTCTCTGGATTTTTACCTGGGAGTCAGCTAAAGTTCCATATGACTAATGGTACTCATAGTAACATTAGAAAGAATATACATTGATTTACTTTTTATTGCTTTTTTCAGCACTTTTATAATAGGAACCATGAAATTGTGGCTTAGCACTTATCATAAATTTAAGCAGTACTACGGCTCAGTAGTTGGCCCTTGCTATACTATGGTATATTGGCTCAGTAATTACTATGGGTAGTTAGCACTAATATAAGTAGTAAGGTGGCTCACTTGTTAGCACTTAAATAATATAACCAGCACATAGGCTTGGTTTATAGTGTCAATAAGCAAAAGAGCAGTAGTGAGCAGTAACATCAGCATCAAGATGGCTCAGCAGGGAGTGATGGAATAATCAACATGATGGTGTACTAGTTAGCACTTACTAATAATATGTAAGAGTATATAAAAAAAGAACATAAATCCAATTAGTTCAATTTTGAAATTTTATGCAAAAAGCTAATATTTTCCCCCAGATTTTATAGCCTGAGAATTACTGTATACTGAAAAGGAACAATTAATGAAGAGATGATAATTAATATGAGTAGCATTAGACTCAGATGTGTTTCTTGAGCCAATAGGGAGGCCGTGGAGAAAACCCACTTGTTTCAGAAAAGGGGTTGCCAAATGTTCTTCTTTTTCTCATGCCATGGGCACTGCGGTATACACATATTATTTACCATAGGTGTAATGAATTTACTTTGACATTAATTCAGAATGTATCTGCTTTCTGTACCATCCCATAATAGTAGTAGTCTGAGCTGTATAGGGTACAAGCAAGGCCTTGGGGGGTACAGGAGAAGATCAATATAGAGCCCAGTGATTTGGATTTAGTAGGGCACTCCTTTTCACTTCTCATCTGAGCTCCTCTATAAAAAAAAAAAGACCAACCACAACTGAAGATAATTAATTGATTAAAGGGTAATTCCTCTTTCCCAGGTGAATTTGGGAAAATGGAAATACCCCCTCCAAGCTGGCCCTCTCAACCCCCCCACACCACCCCCGCTATATTACTTGCCTTTGGTCAAATGCTCCTTCCCCTTGTACGGTGCTGGTGTACCATCCGTTCTCCATATATGGCAGCGCAGCCTTGCGCTCTGTATTTTGAATTTCGCTCACAAATGACGAGCACTCATCAAATTCAAAATACAGAGTGCAGGGTTGTGTTGCCATGCACAGAGTATGAATAGTACATTGGCAGAGGGAAGGAGCGTTCTGCCAAAGGTAAGTATAGCAGGGGGGTGGGTAAAGGGGGTCAGATTGGTGGGGGTAATCACATTTTCCCAAATTTTGCTTGCACATAATTGGATAATGGAAGTCAGCAGAGCTTCACCTTGCCTAGTGAATAGCATATTTGTCATTAGTATAACAACCGCTGTATGTCTTGTCAATAAGCAATGAAGAGGCTGAGGGAGGCACCATTATTAGGATTAGCTTAAGGCATCAGTTGCCCATTATCTGGCTCTGAAAAGGGGCACAAACTATTTCTTTCTCCAATATATTTCCCACTGGTGCCATGTTCTGCCCAATGTTTGTTTAGTATTGACTTGTGGGTAATAGAAATTAAATGTCTTTTTGCCCACCTGGATAGATGGAGGAATCCTCTGCAGCACCTTGCCTACCTGAACATGAATATGTGACAAAATACATTTCATATTCTGGATGAATTAGGTTCTCTAACAATCTAACTGATCAAAGGAAAGCATTATTGTGTCAATAACAGGCTGTCCAGCGAGAACATGACAAAGTGAGGCAATTACCCCTACATTACTGGGTCTCTATATGGGCAGTGAGGCAGGAAAAACAATGACTATACAAGAAATCAATGTACTCTACACACAGTGCCGTCTGGAGTAAATCGATACACAGTTACAACAAGAAGAGACTGGACCTGACCATTGCTTAGTCATATGGTCCATTTTTCTCTAGGCAGAAGTCACATTCAATAAAACTCTACTGTGTAGACATCTGGGAAGGGAACACATGCTAAATCACCATTGATTATTTCAGATAATGAACATTCAGTCTTTTACCAGAGCATCAAGATAGTATCAGAAGCAATATAAATCTATGAGGCAGTGCTGCCAACACATTGATAGTTTTAGATAATTGTCAGGCATGCACTGCACTGATACAGTTTTTTCGGTATTGAGTACTGTTATTCTTTGTCGGTGCTCGCTGATACCGAATACCGGTGCCATGTGCACTGATTATCAAGAAGCTGGGCGGCGGATCATGACCTGCTGCCCGGCATTCTGATTGCCTGGGAAGCCGGTGTTGTATCGTAAGAACACCGGCTTCACTTCTTGAGGCTGCCTGGCTTCCTGACCAATCAGGAAGCCGAGAGGCGGGTCATGAGGTGCCAGTGAAGCTGGCTTCCTAGCCAATCAGGAAGCTGGGTGGCACGTCATGACCAGACTCTCCGCTTCCTGATTGGCTAGGAAACCGGCTTCACTTGTTGCTAGGCAGCGTGGCTTCCTAACCAATCAGGAAGCTGGGCGGCAGGTCATGACCCATCTCCCAGCTTCCTGCTTGGTTAGGAAGCCAGGCTGCCTAGCAACAAGTGAAGCTGGCTTCCTAGCCAATCAGGAAGCCTGATTGGAAAGGAAACCGGCTCCATGCTCCCTAGGCACTGCTGGTAGAGGGAGATCTCCGGTATCAGAGGTAAGTGCTCACACATATACTCGGTATCGGCCCCAAAATATCCAGCCCCAATCAGAACCTTTTATTTTTAATTTAGTTCACAGAAATGTTTCTTCTTTGACAAAAATGGTTTATTAGTCATTCATTTAGGAACTTTGGTCTAAGGACAACTGAACCTTAAAGAGACCCTGTCACCTGTTGACACTTAGTGTATTTAATTTTTGTTTTTTAAAGCAAAAACATTGCATAATTGTGCCCCAGATTTTGTTTGACAACTGGTTTGTTTTCTTTTAGTTTTAAGTCTTGCAAAGCTAATAGGAATCCAACAATTCTGTGAGTACTAGATCTTACTAACCAACCCCCAAAGCCATGATATCAAGGCTTCCTGGAAGCAATGAGGCTGGAAGTGTGAGCTGCTTGCAGATAGTTAGCTGGAAGGGCCTATTTACACCAGCCCAGCCTGCTGCGGAGTGTTAATCTCACACTTTAATGTGTGTTGCATCAAGGCAGTCCATTCAAATCAATTGGCTGCCTAATACACCACAACAGACACAAAAAAGTGCATGTGGCATTTTTGGAGGTGGAGAGGTGAGGTGAGGTAAGCTGGAGAGGTGTGTAACATGGATTACTATTCATTGTGTGCACATTGGTGTGAATAGGCTCTAATGAACATTTTTTTATCATGTAGCCCTGACAGCTCCAAAAAGATTCTCTGGAACTGTCCAGGCCAAATGATGAGAAAGTACCGAGCTCTCTCTGATCCCCTGTGTCACAGGCGACATGCTGATCCCGGGCTCGCACCGGGCACAGCGGAGCTTTACAGCCGGCGGATCGCATGTATATTAACGGGCATCGCTGCCCGTTTTTAAATTGCGGCCATTTCCCGGCGGCGCGCGCAAGGGGGCGTGTCTGAGCGGACGTCTAAAGACGCCCGCGCAGATCTAGAGAGCTCCTGGCCGGCCGTTTTTTTTACTACGGCCGGCCCGGAGGCAGTTAATCATGCAAAAACACATTTAGGGGGCTATTCACTAAGCTGCCGAAGACAGCCAAGTGAATAACCAAGCCCAAGTGAAGGGAGCCGAACGTCGTTCGGCCACTCACTTCAGCTGAGTACGGCTGACTTCACTTCCGCTGTACATAGGCTGGCTTCGGCTCCCTTTGGCTGAGCCAAAGAGAAGAACCCGTTTAACATCTGGATTGGCTGAGGCGAATGCCCGGCAATTCAATCACTGCTGTTCGCCCCTATTCCCATGGGGGCCGAACAACAGTGAGTGAATAGCCGAATGCCAGCAAGCGGCATTCTTCTCGGTATTCTCCGTTATTCTGCTCGCTACCTCGAGGTCCCCCTCCTGATCCATATCAGACCCTTTAGGTCCGGTAGGAAAGATAGGAGGGACCCCCAGTTAAAAAGTAAAAAAAAAAGTCATACCAGGACCTTTTAGGTCTGGCAGGAATTTTAAGGGGGAACCCCCTCCCCCACCCAAAAAAAGAAGGGGGAAAATGTGGGGTCTCCCCTAAAATTCCCAATCAGACCCTTAATCCAAACACAGGCCTGGCAGAGCAGGAAGAGGAGGGGACGAGTGAGCCACCGAGTCATACCAGGCCACATGCTCACGGGATTGGGAGGGTGCTTTTCCAGGGTCCCACCAGGAAAAGCACCTTATCCCCATGCCAATGGGGACAAGGGCCTCTTCCGCTACAACCATGACTCGGTGGTTGTGGGGGTCTGCGAGCAGGGGGGTTTATTTGCATTGGTGTGCCCCTTCAGGAATGAGTAATGGGTACTTGTACCCCTATTTATTCACTAATGGGTTAAAGAGGGTTAACCCATTTAACTAATGGGTTAAATGGGTTTACCTCCTCATGTGTCATTTCCTCCTCCTCTTTCAGATTGTAAGCCCTCAGGGGCAGGGCCCTCCTTACCATCCTGTCTTGAATTGTATTGTAATTGTAATGTCTTCCTTACATTGTAAAGCGCTGCACAAACTGTTGGCGCTATATACATACTATGTAATAATAATAATAATAAAGAAAAATGTAAATTAAAAAATCACACTTTTAGAAAAAATCCTTTAATTAAAAAAACAAAACACTACAAACATTTTTTGACAATTCTTGAATAAAAGAATAAAAATCCCCAAAATTGCTCCACCAACGTAATCCAAGGGTCGATCACGATGTTCAACGTTGTCCACGACGTAGCCCTGCTGCACGGCTTAATGCTTGACAATCCTGGAGTTCTGCTTTAACTTGTTCACTGCTTGCTGTGTGTTCAGCATGTTCTTATTTCCTCCATGTCACACCTTTGTACTGTGACCAGCTGAACACTGTACGGTGTGAGACATGTGAGGAATTCTCAATCAGACATTGAACCCAAACAAGTAGGTGACAGGAGCCTCCTACGCAGCACAATGACACCCAAAGAAAGAAGAGCAAACTGAACACCTTGTAATACATTACCGGTTACCATGGAAACGTCAGCTGCACACATACTGATACAAATGGTTCGGAGCTCTGGCAGTACACAGCAATAAGATCCTGGAGCGAGAACAATACATGGCACTGTATTCTATTCATGTGTCATAATGCAAGGAAGGGGCCAAATTAATTCTACCTAGGGAAGAATAAGAGTAACGTTTATCCCAGCATGCGCACACAGAAACAAGGAGAACATATTAAATATTGAGCCTGATACGTAAAATGTGTTAAATTTTTATTATTATTGTTATTATTATTATTGTTGTTGTTGATATTATTATTATTATTGTTGTTGTTGTTTTGATATTATTATTATTATATTCTTATTATTATTGTTGTTGTTGTTATTATTATTTATACCATGTGAACCTCAGCAACATTTGTTTACAGAGAAAGGGACAAAAAAAAAAATCCTGCGTTGTCACCTCTCACAGGGGCTCACCAGGGACACTACAAGCGGATGGTTTCAACACACATTACACAGGGATGGTCCATTGTTGTCAACATCAAGAAACCCGTCCTGAGAAATGCCATACAGCTATGACTGGCATGCATGTAGACAGGAAGTGGTTAAATAGAAACTGCAGAAGATCAGCAGCACTGAGGGAAAAAAAGTCAAAAATAATAATAACATTTTTAAAAATGGCAAATGTTACTGACGCACAGTGCTTTAGCAAATTATATTTCATTCAGTAAGGCCTGGTTCACACCTGGGCGTTTTACATCGCTGATCGACGCGCTGTAAAACACCCAGCAAGTGAAATCCCATACTTTCCTATGGGCATGGTTCCCACCTGGGCGTATTTCAGCCCGTATGGACACGCTGAAAAACGCCCTACCCCCAAAGAAGTACAGGAGCTTCTTTGGGGCGTATTTTCCACGCGTATCCATTAGGATGCATCTGGATAGCTCTCGTAAACACGCGTTTGTCGCGCGTTTTATTGACCGCAAATCGCAGTAAAAACACGTGGCCCGAAACTGGCATCAAACGCGCATATTACGAACGCCCAAGTGTGAACCCAGCCTAAGGATTTACAGGTACTGTACTTTCACAATGTATCTATCTAACTATCTAAATCAAAGATTTTCAAAAATACAGGATGGTTGGATTACCTCCTGAGTTCTCAAATATTTTAGCAATTCCAAAAGATGTCTTCAAACTTCGTACCCCCCACCATGAAGTCTCACTTTTCCTGCTGTATTCTCTAGTAGAATGTGGAAAGTCCTGGAGTGAGACCTCCTGTAATGACCAGAGCAGGTTGGGGACCTAGGGACAGGCTTTGACATGTCAGTCTCATGTGCAGGTAACTAGATTCCTTAATTGTCACCTCCAGCGAATGTGTTTGGCCTATGGAGCAGGGTGGGGGAGGTATGCTGTAGATAAGCTGGATGGAGAGCTATCAGGTGATCACTATTTTCTCCCATGAGCCTCTGATATAGGTAACTCAAAGTGATGAGCAGTGGCTTGGGGCAAACTTAGTTCACCTGAGTTCGCCTGAACCCGCTCACAACTGACCAACACCTCCCTCCTGGCCCATTCAGTTGCAGCTAGGGCATTCCCTGCCCCACAGATATATGTTCCAAAGGGGCAGGAAATGCCCTGGCTGCAACTGTTGCCACTGATTGGTCCCTGGAGGAAGGGGCAGGGATTATAGCTTTAAACAGAATGGGACTAACTCAGGTGAACTGGGTCCAAACCAAGCCCAGACTCATCACTAGTAACTCATAGACCAACCATAGCCTATAGACCATAGACATTAACCCATAGACCATTGCCCATAAACCATAGACCATAGACCATAACCATAGACCACTGACCATAAACCATAGATCAAAAACCATAACCCATAGACCATTGCCCATAAACCATAGGCCATAGCCCATAGACTAACCCATAGACCTCACTATTGCCCATCAACCATAGACCATAACCCATAGACCATAACTCACAGACCATAGTCCATTCTGGCCATATATAGACAGATTAGGTGTCAGTGTCCTTGTGCTGCATACGAGGATCCTGTCACCTACTGTCTATAAGAACCTTTCAACTAATCTTACACAGTGCAAACTTTGCTATAAAAACTAGTCTACCCATACCTGTCTTAGGTATTATAGAAAATTCTTCTTTTCAACATGCCTGGAGGTGGCAGAGATGAGGATGAGCACTTCCCTGACTCTAAACACAAAACATTTCTTTTTTTTAAAGTGAATGCATAGAAAACCCCCTTTTTAATTTTGGATAAAACAGAGAATCAGAACCCCTGTCAAGTTTTTCTTGCTGTCTGTGTATCCAATAGGGAAATGCACCCCTTCTATTTGTGCTGAATTAAATGTCCAATGAAAAATCCAACATTCTAGAGTTGTCACCAAGACAAGAGATAAGGGTAAGGATGGCTTACGCTAGTACATTTGAACAAAAAATATTTTTTCTATGCTCAAATTATTCAAACCAATTCCTGTCACTGATTAATGCCTCTATTACACATATATTGTGATGACATCCTATTAGTAAGTTGTGGGGAGGAAACCCGGGCAAATACCTTGCAGACGGGACCCTAGTGAGATGAAAACTAAGGACCCCAGCATTGCAGAGCATAAAGGCCAACCATTTGGCCACTCTACTATCCTGAAGTAATTTCCATTCTTCGTAAAACCTCCCTCTGCCCAGGCATTGGCCTGAGGAAAATATCATACATTCATACACTCACATTGAGAAAACAATTAAGAAGATGATCAACTCTTAAATAAAACAGTGTCCTGTAACTGTATCCCTGGGCTCTCCATTTCACTGAGTTGTATGCTGGATCTCCCACAGTTTAGGATGTCAGTGGTGCAGCAGGTTGGGTTACCGGTGTCATTGTTTGACAGAGGTTAATCTATTATCCTTAGCAGAAGGGTGTAACATGCTAACCACGCTGCCCATAAACTCTGACAAGTCCGATCCCTGGCAACTGCCAAGAGTAAACAATGCAATTTCCAGTCTGAGAACCCTTTACAAGAGCTTCACTTGTTCCATGTGAAGGAGACAAGTGAAATGATTGTTGTTTAGAATTACTGGTCCATTTCCAGGTATGGTAATCATATATTATGAGGGTGCAAAGCTGGCCATACAGATTTTAGCGACCACCCCATTACTGTCTATGAGATCATAATGGCCAGTTCTCTGATATCTGTATTCATTTTAACAGTAATAGAAGACATGATGAGAAATTGTAATCTGACCAATTGCCAGTGACTTAGGTCTTATGATCATTTGCAGGCCAGTTGTATTATGTGACAGTATCTGATCATACAGGTATCCCCATCACATACCTAGCTAACATAAGTCCTCGTTCTGGGTGCTGTAGTGATCTGCGGATGGTGCCACCTTCATCCAAGGAGAAAATATGTCACCAGCACACCTATGATGTCTTTATTGACATTCATTAGCATGTCAACCGGACGAGCGACATTTCAAGACCTCGCAGGGCCCCTCCATCAGGTAAAAGTGACATAGTCCCTTTAGTTCATCGTACATCCATTCACACCTTCTGTCATTTCCATCTCAAAGACAACAGAGCAGACGGGATTACAGACTGACAAATGTAAATACAGGTACACGTTGATATAAGAAGCACTGGTGGGAATGGTACCTAAAGAAAACCAGTGTAGAGACATTTGTAGCTTCCATTGTATTATGTATTGCCATTGTATTCTGTATTCTGTATTCTTCCTGCATATGCTCACTGCTTGGCTGTCATGTTGATCCATGGGCTTTGAACCTCTGTGAATCACTGTATACTGCAAGTTAAATAAGAACCCCTAATCCGCTTACTTGTTCTGGGTTGGAGACTCAGTAAGTGTTGAAGCGATTGGATCAACATGACAGCCAAGCAAGTAGCATTTTAAGAAGGAGGTCAGCAATGGCATTCTAAATCCATCTTTTAGTTTAAAGGAAACGTATGCTAACAGATGTGTATGTAAACACCAATCAGCCATAACATTATGACCACCCAGTCATAGTGGAACAAAAACCAAAAAAAAGATCTTCCGGAGGCTCATACATATTATTCCTCACCCTTATACATAAGTTACCTGCCTGTCCCACAGTCTGTAATTAGAACAATCAATCACAAAACCAATGTTAGCCTGAGCCTATAGAAAGCACAAGCTGAAAGAGTTAATTAAGGACCGGGGCTCACGGCTCATTATATGATTATAATAAACTTTATTGGCTACAAAAAAATTGAATATTACATTGCACCATGCCCCACACCACCCGTTAAAAACAAGTTGGCACCGTTGTCAATCATTTCATAATGGTCATACTGATATGGCTACTGTAAATATATACTGTATATAGATATATATATCTATATATATCTATATACTGTATATATGTCTCTGATGTACAGTAATGTATACAATAATAGAGTGTCTTACTTATAATCTTTGTTCCTCTATTATAGGTAGATATTTAACAAAGTATTTTGAATATAATAAAGGTGGATTTATGTATCTATTGATGTGCAGCCAAGGGCTCTGCTCTTTTGTTCTTGTGTCTAGTCTTGTCTTTGTCCTTGTATTGAGGCATTAGCGCCCTGTAAATTATTTAAAACAAATTACCACCCTGGGTACTCACAGATGGATTTGGTAGGCAGTGAGTACACAGCCTGCCAACCATACAGTGGCGTAACCAGAGTTATGGGCGCCCGGGGCAGAACATTTTTTTTCGCCCCCCCATATTATATAAACATCCACTAGAACTGTACCCCCCACCCCCACACATATATATCAGCTAAGGAACTACAAGTCCAAGCATGCCATCATTGTCCCTGTACACCCCCCCCACACACTCAGCCCGGATCGCCGCTATGCTATCGCCGCTATGCGATCGCCGCTATGCTATCGCCGCTATGCGATCCGGGCTGGCTGGATCAGGCAGACGCGCCCTCCAATCAGGCACTGTAGAGGGCCGCTCGCAGTGGCCTCGGAGGAGCGAGCGGCCGCCCGATGACAGCCGGGTTAATGTGGCAGAGAGAGGGAGCCAGGGGCTTCGTTTAGCGGGGGTCGTGACGGCGCCCCCCCTCAGTCCTGCGTCCAGGGCAAGTGACCCCCCCGCCCTCCCGGTTGTTACGCCACTGCAACCATACGTTGTTCAATCCTGAATTATAAATGGTGCATGTGCAGTTAGTTAATAAGCTCCCTGTTCAGTTGGTCACTAAGGCGTCCCATGTAGTATTGCAGTTGCTTAAAATGAATTGTTCCTACTCTAGCCGGCCCCTTTTAAAATGAAAAGAGCAGTTAGTAGCTTTCGGACATTTACAAAGAGGTTCACTGATGCTTCCTTGTTATTTTCTGTTTTCTAAACATTTGACAGCATTCCTGATGCTTTATAAGCACTTTCACGTGCTTAGTAACTGCTTACCAAGCTAGGAAAGCATGATAGGCCTTCAGTAAGGCAGGGAACCTCAGGCATTTTCTTGAAAACCAGGGGAGCTCCAAAATACTTTATTCTGCAAACCTAATTTTAGGAAGTTGGAAGATTGTCAACACTCTCCTATCTCCCAAAACATAAGCTGACCATACCCATGTGCTGGAATAGAAAAAATGCCTGATACCCAATCAACATTTTTTGTGATGTTAAAGCACCGAGAACCCAGTAGTGAGGAGGCCTCCTTTGCAACTCTTGTCCCACACCCCTGAGAGTGGTGACAGGGAGTGAGAGGACAGAGAGCAGCACCGGTGCAGGACACTGTGCCTGGGTGAGTCCAAAGCTGGTCTCCAAGGAAGCAGGAAACAGGTGTAGATGCAGCTGGGAAGTGGTCAGGCAGGCCAGGGTCAACACCGATCGGGCAGCGAAGTACAAGGCGGCAGGCAGAAGAGTAGTTGAGGAGCAAGCAGAGGTCAAGCAGAGGTCAAGGGCGGCAGCAGTCAGGCGTAGTCAAGGAGATCCGGGTCAGGCAGCAGAATACTGGAACAGGCAGAGGCACGGGAACACACACACACAGGAGCTGAAAGACCATACTGCAATGATCCATAGGACTGGCAAGTTTAAATATGGCCATAAATCCAGAGATGCTGCATCACCACGTTAGCACGTTGAGCGTGCGCGTGCACGTATGTTGATCGCGCATGCGCAATAGCGCCCGTTTCCTGCAGATGCGGAAGACAGGCGCATGTGCAGAAGCATCCGTATGGCCAGGTATAGTCTTACAGAATGGATCTGTGAGCGGATGACGTGGCTGTGCACATCAAATTCAAAACTGAACAGAATCCTGCAGGAAGAAGAACCCCTGCGTCCAGGTTTTGGGGGGGTGGGGTTGAAGGTGGGTGGCTGGGGAATGTGACCTTGTTTTATGTTGCACCCTAAGTATGGATGGATGGTAAATGTCTGACTTAGACCACCACTATAGACTCTACTTAACTAAGAGAGCTGCTGCCCAACAGAATCAAGCTTAGCTGTCAATCATCAGTTAGTTACATAGTTAGTCAGTTTGAAAAAAGACACAAGTCCATCGAGTTCAACCCATTGAGTTGTAGCACTTTATTTCTTTATGTTGTTATGAACATTACAACCTTGGATTTCATTAGGATGTTGTTAATAACACAATAATGCCTGGATTATATTGTATTACACTGGAAAGTTTTCACCTATGCATTCTTGACCTTGTATCTAACATGCCTAGTACCATGATTTCAGTGCATGAACCTTTTCAGAAATAAAGAATTTATTCAAAGTAAGTAAATAGTAATCACCATTTCAAACAATTTACTCTGCTCTGTGTAAGAGTTCTTGAGGTTTCCATCACACCAGCAATGGAGATATGCATGTTCTGACTAGTCAACTCAACATCCAATTTTCTTGGATTACCATATAACATAGAATGGTTTGTAATCCTGACAGATTCACTAAAAACACAGAAGTATCTGGCAACCACAGTGGAGGTGCTGCACTAAGCAAGAGGTTACTGGAAAAAAAAATTGCCTATTTTCTACTATTTTCATTAGGTAGTAGGTGCATAGGTGCGTATGTGCATTTACTTTCATACACACTGCTTGTGGCAGTTCCTCTCCTGACTTCCTTCATTAATTCACTGAGAAAGTGATGATGAAATTATAGTATGAGTCACAAGGAGCTTGCCAGGCTGTTAAATATGGCTACTTATCACAATCCAGGCTATATATTTTTAGCACCTGCCAAAGCGGGGGGTGCACCGTGTCTTGTTCACCGACTTATTTTATTTTGAATTACTTTTACCAGTGGAAGGCATTATGAAGGATAATGATCAGAGTCCCATAATAACACAGTTCACTGTAACACTGCACGTTTTATGTTTTACTATCTTGTGGATGCCGAAAAGTTAAAGAGAACCAGTCATGATCATGCCCAACTAGCCATAGGAGTCTTAACTACCAGGAATCTAAATATTCAGTCTTTAATTGTAAAAACTAGGAATGTTAACCTAAAAAAAAATTGTTTTTCTTTAATCTGCTTTTCTTTTAAACTGTGGATGAGTTGTATGCTTTAGTTGGAGTGTCAGAGGTAGAAGGTCAGCTGAAGTCTGACAGTTGCTGCCTTGTCAACTCTCTGAACTCACAAACGGTACTCTGTACTCTTAGAAGCAAAAAGATAGAGGGGGGAATTTATCAAAGGAATTGCCACACTTTTAGCCTCTTAGATCATTTTTTTTTATGTGCAAATCTGTTTAGCTGCTCCTTTTAACATGTGCACTCGTTTTCACCAGAGCTTGCACTATCTTTCCTAATTGCGCCTGTTTTGCATGTGTTTTGCGAAAGTTCGCAACTGTTTATATCTGTGCTTGTCCTGCAGCTGTCTGAAACTGGAGCATCACCTAACAAAGCAATCGCTACTTAAGGGCCGGTGCAGACCTGGGCGATCCGGGCCGCACGTCCTGGGACCGCACGATTGTGCACAATTGCACACAGCTATCCTATTGATTTCAATTGGGTGACATCTGCGCAGCAATCGCAGAAAAAAGGTACATGTACCTTTTTTTGCGCTACACGATGCCCGGCGTCGGTTGCACAGACGTAATCACGCGCGATCCGCCCGGTATGACTGGGGTGCCGTTATTAAATGGCACCGCTAGCGCAATCGGCGGTGGTGGACAAATCAGTGACCGCAGGGCAATCCGTGCGGTCACGGATCACCCGGGTGTGAGCCTGGCCTAAGTAGTCCCCATGACTTCTTCTTCAAGAAGCCACTGTTAAGCTTTTTGCTTGGAGTTGCGAGTCTTCTTTCCTGGAGTGTATTTCATCTCATTTCTGAACAACATTACACGAGCAAGATAAATCTGGTGCAAATATATCCATGCGACCATATCCGAGTTTAAACACCTTGCAATTGCTATGATAAATTCCCCCCCAGTGTGTTTTCAGGTATGTCATGACCAGCAGCTGTCAGATTCATAGTGACCCCATTTCTATCCTTAGAGGTTCCTTTAAACCCCTAATGGGTTCTTATATCGGTTGAGGATTTTCTTTAATGAAATCAAATGAAAAAGAAATCCTAAAGTATATCTAAAGCCTAGAGTATATCTAGATGTGAGGACGCCAAGGGACAGTCCATGAGTGGGAGCAGAGGTGAGAGAGAAGAACGCCAACCACTGCAGGAGCAGAGATCAGGTAAGTATAAGTCCTCTTCACCATACCCCTAGGCAAAAATTAGCAACTAACCCTTGAAGTATGGGGATAGCTTCACTGCAACCGTAGCTTTTATCCGGAGGTAGATTTTAAGGTATGCATGCTACAATTTTTTTTTAAAGGAAGTAGAAAAGTAAGGGAGAAGAGAAGAGGGGTTTGGGGGAAGGACAGTGAAAGCAGAGATGGGCATAAAGTGACATTAAAGTCAAAGTCCCCCCCTTCCCAATCCTGCTGTAGGGACTTACCTTAAATGATGTCTCTTAATCCGATCATCTTCTTCTTTACTGTCCTTTCCAGCTGTCCCTCCTGTGCTGGTGCGGGTCTCTGATCCAGCGCTGACTCCTCTGTCCTCCTCTTTTCTGATGTCCCACGTTGTCTGTGCAGGTGCATGCTGCTCCATAGACTTACCTTGTGTCTCTCCTCGTCTCCCGGCCAAACATCTGAAGTGCGCATGTGCCCGCCCCAAGATCCTTTGAAGCCGCCCGAGACTCTTCAGATGTTCAGGTGGGAGCGTGCGGCGAAGATACAAGGTAAGTTTAAACCATTTTTTAAAGGTTTTTAAAAAAATGTTTTTGCATATATCTACTGCTTGCTAGCAATAGACATATGCAAAAACACGCGAGGGTTTAATAACCCTTTAAGGCAAACTAAATAGCACTTAACGTGCAATGGCAGCTTGAATTGATTTGAAGGATTTTTAGGCAAGTAAAAAGCACTTAAAAATGTAAGCTGCAATTTGTATTTTTCTTTTCAAGTTATGTAATTGGATAGAAACATATGACACACATAAAATAGGTGTTGACCCAATTTGGCTGTAAAAATGGAAATACACTTCATTCCCATTCCATCCAAAACTAATAAAAGGCTTGGGCTAGATCCACTTCATATTTTGAGAGTTTTGGAGGCATCTTATGATACACTGTTACAATTCTGTGCCTAACATAATACATGAAAACTCTTTTTCTTCACCCAGAAAGGCAGGAAGCACTTAACAAATGCAAGTTATGTCATGAGAGCATAGTATGCTAAAGTCACGTCTCTAATTGTAGAAGCCAGTCTAATGTAGAAAAGCATAATCACTCCAGCGGAGGAGCCAAGCTATCTTTGGCTGTGGGCTGTTTAACTGTCTCCGGCTTAATCTTCTGTAATCATCTATTAAAATGCAGTCTGTATGACACCATAGTCATATTAGTGATGATCCTGCTGAAATGAAAGAAATGCCTGGCAGCACCCTATGACATCTTTACCCAGTAAATTAGCCAGCCGTCAGTTAGCGACAAAGGAGGCGGAGCTCCTTAATCCCATCACTCCCATCTTCCATTCACCGCCAGCTTTCACTAAGTGGGTTAAATGGGAACTCTTACCTAATGGAAAAAGCAGGTATTGTTTTTAAATGAGAAGCTGTTGAAATCACTAAATACAAAGTAATGATCACACTGACTTTATTTCCTTACAACAGAAGATCAACTCCACTTTCTGACACCTTGATAAATGTGTTGATGGCCACCCATTTCACTAGATTATGCTTACTGGCAGATCTACTACTTTACACTAACATACACGTTACAATTAGGGATGAGCTTAGATTCGGACCGAACCCAGTCCAAACCTGAGCTCATTCCAACACAGAAGCTACATGAGCCTCTCACCCAATCAGCTGCGGGTCGGAGCATGAGCTCATCCCTAGTTACAATCTGACTGCACAATCTCCTTTAGATCTACCAACAACTATGTAGTGCAATGGGCCTGTGTAATTGGATACAAATTGATTGATTAGATTAGGTAGGTCCTCATATGTCATAGTTTTGGTGAATCTGAAGTTGATTGTACAAAGATTGTATGGTCAGATTGTAACATCTACAGTAAGCTTTTGCTGTATGTAAACCAAATAAACAGACATGTCTCATATAATCAACTAATAAAATCTGGCTCTTGTCACAATTTAATTGTTATATACCCAAATTTCCAAATATTATGGTTTAAAGAATAACCAGCTATGCAGAGACCCCCTATTATTTAGGAATAAATTACCGAATCAGTGTTTAAACATTGTGACTGGCTGGTTGTCACGCGGGATACGAATGGTGGATGGTGACACAATGAAGCAGCCTTGTAACAGTTTATAGAGACCACATAAACATCTGATTATCAGGAGCCATTTCCTATCATTATGATGTCATGAAAGTGAAGGGGGTTTCCATTATATGGGGACATTTAAAAACCCCTCTAAAAGAAATTTATCACCGTGAAAGATGCAGTTGGACATGCAATATTTCTTTAATTACACAACTTATTGCCGCGTCTGTCAGTGTTCAGATCAGATGTAACCAGAAGATGTTACTTGTGTTATGGGTGCGGCCATTTTCAACCATTCTATACAGTGTCCAGGCAAGAGAGCCAATGTTGCTCACATGCAAGGGCAAAGGCAACCTGCCATTACTGCATAGCAAACGTTGATCAATTTCAAGAACTGAAATAGATTCACTACATTAACAGAATAGTTGGCATTACATTCCATCGAAAACAGGAACTCCATCAAGCAAGTTAATAGGAAGTGATCATATTTTCTGCCGAGAGAGAGAGAGAGAGAGAGAGAGAGAGAGAGAGAGAGAGAGAGAGAGAGAAACCTGT
>NW_017307917.1:91406-119299 GCF_000935625.1 Nanorana parkeri | reverse complement strand
GAGAATCCTATATAGGATGCAGGAGGGCTCTCCCACACAGGATGCTGAAACATCTATCTTTGTATGATATGTACCTTGAGCTGACAACTCCTACAAGTCACTAGGAACATATTGGGTAGTCAGTGATTGGTTTGTATATGCTGAGCAGTAAATTGCTTATGTGAGGCAGATCAGGCAAGCAATGGGGGAAATGATGTACCTAATCAGGAGGCAGCACTGTCAGACGCTGGGGTAAATGCTGTGCCTGCCTAGGAGTCAGTACTGCCAGGCACCTGGGGTACTCTCAGGGATCTAGGGTACATGCTGTGCCTGATCAGGAGGCAGTACTGTCAGGGATCTGGGGTACATGCTGTGCCTGATCAGGAGGCAGTACTGTCAGGGATCTGGGGTATATGCTGTGCCTGATCAGGAGGCAGTACTGTCAGGGATCTGGGGTATATGCTGTAAATGATCAGGAGGCAGTACTGTCAGGGATCTGGTGTATATGCTGTAAATGATCAGGAGGCAGTACTGTCAGGGATCTGGGGTATATGCTGTAAATGATCAGGAGGCAGTACTGTCAGGGATCTGGGGTATATGCTGTAAATGATCAGGAGGCAGTACTGTCAGGGATCTGGGGTATATGCTGTAAATGATCAGGAGGCAGTACTGTCAGGGATCTGGGGTATATGCTGTAAATGATCAGGAGGCAGTACTGTCAGGGATCTGGGGTATATGCTGTAAATGATCAGGAGGCAGTACTGTCAGGGATCTGGGGTATATGCTGTAAATGATCAGGAGGCAGTACTGTCAGGGATCTGGGGTATATGCTGTAAATGATCAGGAGGCAGTACTGTCAGGGATCTGGGGTATATGCTGTAAATGATCAGGAGGCAGTACTGTCAGGGATCTGGGGTATATGCTGTAAATGGGCAGGAGGCAGTACTGTCAGGGATCTGGGGTATATACTGTAAATGATCAGGAGGCAGTACTGCCAGGGATCTGGGGGAGCCAACCTTTACGATTAGTGGGAAGTGTTGGATAGCCCCGCCCCTGCCTGCTGGCCCCGCCCTCCTCCCAGCACACGGCTGACATCGCTGCTCTCCGCCGGCGGACTTCGGCTGATGCTGAGCGCTGCGATCTCCGGGGATTGCAGAGACATGATCCGGGCGGAGGGGCAGTACTGGGGGGCTGACGTCTGCGACCGCCCGGGGGATGTGTAGCCTGACCGCCGCCTCCAGACATCTCAGGAACAGGTAGACCCAGACAGAGGATAACCGCCTGCAGGCTGCATACGATTCACGGAGAGCTCTGCGATCACACTGTCCGGGCTGATCTCCGCATACACGGATCTTTATGTATTCTGCTGATCGTCTCCAGCCTGACCTGCCCTACATACTTCCCATTTAATACCCGGTGAGTTGAGGGGGTCGGGGCAGACCGAGTAGACTGTGTTGGTGAAGATTGCTGGGCTGCTCATACACCTGTTACAGGGAGCTGACACTCTATAGGCAGGACTTCCATGATGGCTGCTTTACAGGGACTTCCAATAGAGAAGTATTGAGCTGAGCAGGGAACTACAGACCCCAGAAGAGCTTGGCTTTCTTGTCTAGCTTCACCATAGCCAGAGAGCTGCTGCACATCCCTGAGACTATATAAGGCTTGCAGATTGTATTGTCAGAGGGTGCCATAGACAGGCAGATCTGTCACTGGTGACCAGATATAAGACGTGACTTGATTGGGGCTGGAATCTCCTTCTGATCAGAGACTTCCATCATGTTGATAAATATATGGATCATAGCGAGTTTTCAGTGTGTTAGTTAGCAGGTCCATCCTTCCAGACTTGTGCCTGGATCCCTCCTGCCATTTCATGTCTAAATCCTCTTCTTCCTAAAAATTATTTTATCCCTAATCTGCTCATCGTCAGGTTCCTGGTGGGGTGCAGACAAATCCACACAGACCCATTCATCACCCTCCATGCAGTCACCGCTACAGTCTATGTTTCTGATATTGGGAAGACTGGGCACCCATCTGTCTGATTTAAAGTGACACTAAACCTAGGAGCTAACTATTTTAAATACATTCAACTATCGTAACCATTAACATAAATGTATCTTATTTGTGTATCATTCATCTGTAGATCCTCAAATCATCTCTGAATTGGCGCTGACACTGTCCTTCCTTCTGGAGGGTGGCTGCTTTTGTTCCCCATGGTCCTTGTGTGTGTTGTAAAGTAGCCACCGCTCCAAGCTCGCTCCTGTGATGGACTACAATCTCACAATTAGGCCTCATTCACACTGGAATCGTCCGGCATGTGCAGCTCCATGCTGTGTCCAAGGGCCGTATCGGGCAGCTCCCGGGAAGGGCAGGTGCTGTGTGTGATTAGTAAGCAGCCCCTGTCCTCCTGTATGGGACTACGCAGCCATACGCCGCCCTACGCTCAAGTGCAGGTCCGTATGGGTGCGGGTGTCCCGGCTCGGACACAGACAGGATCTAACCTGTCAGCGTACGAGTACGCTCACCCGCACGGACGTGCAGGGCGGGAGAGCGTAGGGTCGGCGTACGTCCGCGTAGTACCATAGAGAAGGACAGGGGCTGCGTACTAATCACATGTAGCACCTATCCTTCCCGGGAGCTGCCCAATACGGCCGTGCACGGAGCTGTACGTGCCGGCCTTTTCTCGTGTGAATGAGGCTTAAGTTTACTCATTTATTTTGAGATTGTAGTCCATCACGGGATTGAGCTTGGAGCGGTGACTACTTTACAACACACACAGGGACCATGGGAACAAAAGCAGCCACCCTCCAGAAGGAAGGACAGTGTCAGCACCAATTCAGAGATGATTTGAGGATCTACAGCGGAGTAACACACAAATAAGAGACATTATTGTTAATAGTTACTTGAAGGTACTTGAATGCAATTTTTAAGATTTAACTCCTGAGTTTAGTGTCACTTTAAGCCCCACTATAATGGAAACATTATAACTAAATCGTTTTAATACACTCAAACATGACATAAACAGATTGTGTATGTGGGGTAAAAGAATTGGTGTTCCTCAGGAAGTGGGAAGCGTGCGGCGTCAGTGGTAAATGCTCGGATAATCTGTTTAGAGCCAGGAGGGTTCTCGGGGTAGAAGATGTCTCGTGTAGCCTGGGAAAGCTTCTTAAGTCAAACCATTCAAGTGTACTGCCATCGCCCCCCCCCCTGCTGCTGCATGGTGCTTCTTCACAGCTCATGTGGTTACTAAGGGGGCTTCCCTTCCTGTTTGTCCTGTCTGGAGGGTCACGGCTCAGCCTGGAGACCGCAAACAAAGAGACACAACTCCCTCTACAAGTTTACTGTGTGGAGGAGGCTTGTCCTGGGAGACAATACATAGCAGCAAAGATCCCGTATCTGTCAATCCTTCCAGCAGATCTGCTGAGCAAAAAAGAAAACTGTTTCTATGTCTGGGGTCCATTGGAGAAGCCGGTCTGGGCAGTATCTTTAAAGCGTTCAAATCAAATGAGTGGAGTGGCAAGACCGGATGTTCTGCTCAACGTTGGAAGGAAATATTACAAGTGTATGGCCAGCTCTAGTACACAAGGTTACTAGAATTTGCAGTTTGTGATCTGTATTTGTATGTACAGCCAGAACTGAATATGGAAATATTCAGAGGGATTAACAAAGATGGAGAAAAATGTTCTCTCTTTCTGTATGCGCTCTTATTAGTGCTTTATGTGGCAGGTAGATAATCGTGTTGCACATCACCTCTCCCTCCTGCTACCTGTCCATACACATCACCTCTCCCTCCTGCTACCTGTCCATACACATCACCTCTCCCTTCTGCTACCTGTCCATACACATCACCTCTCCCTCCTGCTACCTGTCCATACACATCACCTCTCCCTCCTGCTACCTGTCCATACATATAACCTCTCCCTCTTCCTGCTGTCTGTCCATACACATCACCTCTCCCTCCTCCTGCTGTCTGTCCATACACATCACCACTCCTCTCCCTCCTGCTGTCTGTCCATGCACATCCACCTCTCCTCTCCCTCCTGCTGTCTGTCCATGCACATCAACCTCTCCCTCCTGCTGTCTGTCCATGCACGTCCACCTCTCCTCTCCCCCCTGCTTTCTGTCCATGCACGTCCACCTCTCCTCTCGCTATAGCTATTGCCCACTATATGCTGACAGCTCAGAGCTATGCTGCTGGGAAAGACCCTGACAGTATTGTCAGGATCCACCCCATGCATTATTGATGGCTAGCTAGCTCTGCCTCTCTAGAGCTGTGCCCACCCACTCCCCCGTCCATCCCTCCAATGAGCACTGTAGGGAGAGAGTGGAGTGGGGTATTCCCTGCTGGTAGTGGTGACTGACAGTTATCGCTCTCTGCAGGGAAAAGATCAGGAACTGAGTGATCAGCGGTATGTGATTGCTCAGTTCTCAATCAAGCCGACGTGAGACAGCTGCAGGGTCACACGCCGGCTCTAGTTATGAGGATGCATATTTTCGCTTTCCGCATAATTCTCTGTTAAAAGATTGACACAAGTTCTTTCAATTTTTGGCGCATTCTATCAGACATTAAGGACTCATGCACATGGGCACATTTACAATACAATGTAAATACAGGCTTTCTGCGCCTGAGATACACAGCTGGTGTCTACAGATATGATTGGCGGTGTGTGAGTATATGCTGTTACTTGCGTAGGGACGTATTCCCCCAAATGCAAACTTTTTTTTTTATGCTCGTACTGGTATCATACAGTTCATGTTCACATGCTTCCATGGACCCGGGGAAGCGGTAATTGTCCTGGAGGGGTGTCCGCTTCCTTTTGAGAAATTGCCATAGTTTGTCTTTAGTTACCATTATTTTTGTTGCAGCTTTTCCAGATACGAGCCTTGTTACATGTTGTGTTTTCAAAGTCATTAAATATTCGTGTTTGTTCCCAAATGAGTGTCGCCTGTATCAAAGGGCCTGAGGTGTGAACAGGATATGGTCATATGAACCAATTAGAATGTGGTTGCTATGGACAGCACAGACTGAGACAATGGTCCATACACTGATAAACTAGGACCTGTCCATGAATTGTATGCAAAGCCTGAATGGGCATGCACGGTGCAAATTTCCTCTGGTGTTCGATGAAGCGGCCAAAATTCACTGGTGGTGGCCCTGATGGCAGCCTCCTGCTTGCCATCCTTCAATCTGGAAATACAAGGAGCTGGGTGGAAGATGCTCGGCTGAAAAGTGATGGCAGCCAATCAGCTGTTGTTGCTGTTCAATTATTCGGACAGTGGCACGCCCGCCACTGTCACAATACAGAAGCCTGGTGGGGGAAGGATTCCTATCCGTGCTGTTAGTGTGCATGGGGGAATCAAGTGCAGCCTTTACACCTGTGCCAATATTTGTGTATTTTAGCACATTACAAAAAGCCTGCACCCCCTGGCAACCTATACTTCATCTTCATTGGCCAAATTGCATTAAAAACGGGCAACAAAAATGTGCTAAAATGCATGAAAATGTAGACGCACAAATGTGAATGAAGACTACTGCTTGACCATACACTGAAATACATTCTTTGTTCAACCTGCGGGCTAAACGAAGAAAATATAACGGATTCCTCCATCAGTGCTTACGATCGTGGAACGAGGAATCTCCCGCTGTCTTTTATTTTATCCTTCCAGCATTGTAAGCTGATTGGCCTCCGGCTCTGTTCGTTCAAAGATTTTCAAACTGGCTCCTTCAATCAGCTGATCGAGGGATGCCGGCAAGAAGGGTGCTGACGGCGCCCCCCACTGTGCGAATTTCATCTGGTTCACCAAGAAATTACCAAAGCTCACATACAGGGTTATTCACAAAAGGATGAAGAGTTTGGAGAAGGCAGGAGAAGTTAACAATCTAGGCCAAAATAACTGATTTGGAAAAATTCACCAATTCAGCTCACTTTCCAGTTCAGCTATGTTGTCCTAGATTGTTCACGTCTCCTGCCTACTCCAAACCCTTCACCCTTTTTTTGAATAACCCTAATGGTGTTTGGCCACCTTTAACACTCGCCATTACCGGGTAGATTCTAATAGGAACCTTCACACGAAAAATCTCAGCAGAACTTTGACATGTCGTTTGATTTTAATATTCCATTTTGGAATGAATAACATTTCTCGAACGAAAACCACATTCATTGTTACATTTTTGAATTTGCCATCCTGCTTGATCAATTTTTTTTTCATCACTTTGGCTGAAAATGATCTTCAATTTGACCCGATTAACTATTGCAGAATCTAAAGAATATTCCAGAAACACATTTTCTGAAGGTAATTCTACTGGTATATGGCCAGCTTTAGGGGTCCAAAAACAGCTCAATTTTTTTTTCAAGCATCGTCTTGTGCCAGCTGGCCTTCATTCCCTATTGGGTGATAGCGAAAGCCTCCGGCCTGTCGTTGGAAGGCTGTCAATGTGAGTGTGGGTGCTGATCAGTGGTAAAGAGGGAAATGGAGTATTTCCATGCCTACGTCTAAAGCTGACCATACTCTGGTAGATCTTTGTATGAAATTTAATATTAAAAATCTCATTAGAACATTTGATATTGCCATCAGAGACTTGACGAATGTTGTTTGAAATCTCATTTGAATTTAAAATTTGATTTGGGAATGAATGGAGTTTCTCAAACAAAAAACAGATGCTCTGTTAGAATTTTGTTTGTTCAAGAAAAATTTTCCTTCCTGCCCCTGTGGTCAAAACCCATCTTTGATTTAGCCCCATTAACTGTTAGAAAATCAAACAAGTGAATTTTTCCAAATGAAATTCTACTGGTGTATGGCCTTATGATGTTACCTTGCCTGGGAGAAGATGGCAGCCCATGTACTGTCTTTCCTCCTTTTGAGATGCATATCTGTGACATGTTTGTAAACAGCCAATGGTCACTTACAGCCAATGGTCACCTACATGCATAAAGTATTCCAGGATAGTCAGCCAGTTCAGGATTGGGGAGGGAGGCGGAGGGGGGAGCATTACTCCAGCAACAGTGTGTAATGAATAACTGGATTGTAAATAAATGGAGCCGTGTGCCTTCTCCCTCCTGCCCCCTTGTGTCATCCCACTTCACGCTAGTTTGTTCTGGCACGCATCTTGCATTTCAGAAGAGGAAAGCAAACATCCTGATGTATATCCAGGTCTGAGAGTTTACCTATATTGAGGGCAGATTTCACACTGGCAGAAGCATTCGCCACGGCACTTATAAAGCGTCCTCAGTGAGTTGTCTGGCTTATGAACACAGGGCTTGTTCATGTCAAGGATTTCTGCCAATCTTGTATTCTGAGCACACTTTTTCCAGTTTTCATGCAAGTCTGGAGGAATCCACCCTGCCTAATATAAGCTGGCAGTTTTAATATTTCCCGACTTTGAATATTTCCACTGCTGCTCTAAATTGGTCTGTGAGACGTGATCACAGCTTCTCATCCCCTAAGCATCAAATGCACCTGCCCAACCAATGACATTCTCCTTTTCATTCGCACATCATACATTGAATGATGAAAGGATGTGACTGAACATCATTCCATATTTTTTTTTTTTTATAGAACTGAAGCAGCCTTCAATCTAAAGCTGGCTATACATGGTTACAATATAGTTAGTAAAAAGTTGTATTTGGAACATTTGTTCGCTTTTTATAATAGTTGATGGGATCAAATTTAATGATCGATTTTGGCCGTCAAAAGAGCAGAATGGGAAATTGTTCTTTTTCAACGAACAGTGAATGCGGTTTTCTTTCTGGGGAAACTCCATTTTATTCCAAAATCAAATGTCACAGTCAAACAATATTTAGGATGGCATTTGTCAAGTTTCTGATGGCATTACTGAATGTTCTGATGTGATTTTTTTTTTTTTTTTTTTTGCATGAATATTTGTACGACAAATCTACCAGTGTAAGGCTCTTACAGTCATACAGACACCCACTGGGCCACCTTGGGTAGAAGATGTCTAAAGTAAACCTGGCACAAGAGAAATATGAGCGCTACCTCTGTTGGCCTCCTTACTAATATCGATACCAATACCAAAATAAACATGCAGCAAATCAAAGTTGGAGAAAGTCAGAATTTATTTCAGTAGACTTGTTCCAAATCATTGGCACCGAGCACCAAAGCATCAGCTTGACCACCAGTAAATTAACATTCTCAGTGGATGTCGGAACTGGCAGGCTACATATTTCTGTCATGACTAGTACCCTTTATCTTAACGGTGTATTTTATTATTGTTGGTGCAAAGTAGATCACCCTAATAAAGTTTTTTTATTTGACATTTTTAAGGCCATATAGAGCAAGGCTGGACAAATCCCGTAAGCGAGATAGACAATGTTCCTTAATAATTGGCATCTAACTGTTAAAGTTTTCTTTAGTTGTCAGTGTAGTTGGCTCCTAAAAGAAATCCTGTTGGCTTCTGAATTCCATATATTTTGCCCATACCTGTTTTAGTGTATAATCTGTGATAAGATTATTGGTCTAAAGTGGACTAAAGTGTAAGGAAAGGCGAATTCCATGTGAAAGTTGTCTACAAGTGGGCTGTAAGAAGTTAGTCATCTATGCCTTTGGTTTTGGATTCATGGTCTTGGGGTCCATCTCAAGCTCTAACATTTAATATTCCCTAGCATGCTTGTGACAGAAATCCTTCCCCTGCATTATGGATTACAGTAGTCATTAAAGACTCCTCTATTTGAACCAAACGCTCACACACTCATTGTAGTCACAGTAGGTGCTGGCAACTGGATATTATTCTTCAGTACAAGGAATTCTGGATTTTTTATAAAGGAGATAAACGAAGTTGTAAGTTAGTTAACTACGGTAGTGTGTATTGCCCTTACCAAGCATCCCCTTTAAATGCATCCAGCAGTCTTTTGCTCCCTACAGCTTTCCCCGTGGGACTACAGCCGGAGAGCCACAAGTTGCAAAAGACTGACACATGATGTAAACAGTTTCTGTACTCTGTCACTATTCTTGAAACCGTTGAAAAGTTCAACTTGTCAGCAAGGGATGAAGGGGCTTTATGTTTAGGCAGGCTGTCCCCTACCCCCCCCCCCCCCCTTTTTCCTTGAAATGGATTTCCTCCATGCTGGCTTTGTTTTGTTTTAAAGGGCAAGCAGAAGACTGCAGTTGCGCAGCTCCATGCAGACAATAGACGTGGAAGCTGAGACACAAAGGCATTGCAACGGATGATGCTATAGATGTTTAAATCTGCTGATGCTGTCACATTCATGTTGGGAGGAGCATAGACCACGTTTACCCTGATGCTCTAATGGTTGAGAGTATGACGTCACCCTCCAAGGGCTGTGGGAACGGGCCAGGAGTTACCTCTCAAGTCATTGACAAAAGTGTTTCAAGAACTCCTCGAGACAGCTGTCACAATGGAGCTCTTGATAACAAAGACGACTCCCAGGAGGATCAGAGCCCCTCCAAGTCATCGAACCTATTCACCAGCCTCAAACAGCAGTCCACCCTTAATAGTGAGAGGCCCCGTTCAATGATAGGCATGGGCAACTCATCAACATGGAATGCTCTGTCGTCTTTGAGGAAGATGGGTTCATTCAAAAAGCTGAAATCCTCTGTTCTGCAGGGGATTCAGGCAAAAGAAAATGCTAATAATCTAAGTGACGTGGAAAGTGGTGGTGATATGCAGAAACGCCTGTCTTCTGATGGAGTAACAAGTTGTCAAACTTCCTGTAGGATACCAGTCTCGAGATCCATGCAGGATTATTTTAATGTGACGGATGGCTTGCAGTCTGATGGGTCTGATGTTGAGCAGTCTGATGACACTTTTTTGAGGAGCACCCATCGATCACGTAGTATCAGGCGAGCCTATGGAGCTGGTCGAATCAACTTATTGGATAACGACAACGTCCATGTACCGCACAGTCCACTTCGACTGTCACCTATTGGGCTAGAAGGAAACGTCTGTGAAATTATTGTGAAAAACTCGGACAGCAACAAAGTTATTTACAGAAGGAGTAAAAGTACGGACAACCTCAACTTCCTCAAAAAGAGTTCTTTCAAAAGGAAATCTACCTCTAATCTTACAGATATCAAATCTAGCAGTGAAAAGGACATGATCCAGAAAAGCACGCTAAATACGTCCACAGATGCCAATAATCTCTCCGGAACTCCAGAGAGACGATCCAAGCGGTGGAGAAGTCCAATCAGGGCAAAGGACTTTGACAGAGTGTTAAAAATCATGACCAATGTTACAGAGGGTAATTGGAGAAAAGATGGTAGCAAATGCAGCTCTCCCACCAATGAAGATACTCGCCAAAGTCGGCCAAACAGCCGATTACATGATGATTATTCCAGGAGAGTTTCCAGTAGCACGGACACAGAAAGGAGGAGATGTATATTTGGTCCACATTCCCCCTCATCTGAATCAAATTTGTCTCCAAGTTCCCCTAGGAGTCAAGTGCGCAGCCCATCTTTTGATCTGAATACACTACCGACTGACATCAAATTGTCATCTTCTGAAGGCCTCTCTGTTGAGCCATGTAGCCTCTCTCCTTCCAGTAGTAGCTTGAGCCAGTTGGCCAGTGAAGTCTTCTACTCTGATTCAGAGGAACCTAGACATATCCCGCATTCTGCATCAGACTTTGGAATTCTAGGAACTCCTGTGAGACCCACTGCTCCAAAGCCACAGAGCCCAAGTTCTGAACTCTACAAACCCAATTCAGCTAACCTTTGTACTAATCACCACAGCACTTTATCACTGAGCTCTATGGAAAGTGATGAGAGGGCAGAACCCGGTACCATAAAAGCTGAGAGGAGCCCACATTTGTTTAAGGATACCATTAAACATACTTACTATGATGATGGGAATGAGGATAGTGGAATTAGTAGCCACTCTCAGCTGAGTCTCAACGTGGTTAATGAAGAAAAACAAGAAGAGGTAAGGAACAAAAATGATATAGTTATGATCGCATACATCATTCTCAAATTGGGTCCTCGGTTTAGATGTTCAGGTCTATAAGGTAGTTGATGTAGTAATGCATGTTTTGGTTTTTGTTTTGTTCTGGTGTGCAGACACTCTATGCCAACACATGGTATTGGGTTTGCAAAGGAAGAACTGCTGGGAACACTCAAACCAGTCAGTTGACCTTTCCCTACAAGATCCCTTGGTTTGGTGTATCTACCCACATTTGAAGTTGACAATAATTATGCCAACACATGGTATTGGGTTTGCAAAGGAAGAACTGCTGGGAACACTCCTTTCCCTACAAGATCCCTTGGTTTGGTGTGTCTACCCACATTTGAAGTTGACAATACCCAATGTGATTGGACAATGATCATCCTCTATGGCCTTCTATTTTGTTAATATTTGCTTTTATTTATTTTAGCTAATATTAGTCATACAAGGCTGGATATACTCAAGTGAAGCAGCTGATTCATAGTGTTAACCCTGAGCCATAACAAGTTCTTCTTAAAGGAGAACTATGGGGTTAAGGCTTTTCCCATAGTTAAGACTAGCATCCTCCCGTCACCCTAGGCTCAGTATACCGCTCGCTGTATACTGAGAAGCTGAAGCGGATCCCGACAATTATGTCTGGATCCGCCCAGCTGCGTTACTGACAGCTGGCTCTGCCTATCTAGAGGCAGAGCCAGCTGTGCACGCCCCCTCCCCGTCCGTTCCGCCAGTCAGCGCTGGCGAATCGGAGCGGGGAGGGGGGAATCCAGGATCGAGAGGTGAGCGAACGCCGGTATGTGTTCGCTCACCCCTCGATCTACTAAGCCGACCTGTGACACTCTCATTGTCACAGGTTGGCTAGAACTATGAGGTGAGTGAAAAGCACTCGCCTCATAGTTCTCTAAGTCTTGGCATTGCTTTTAATCTTGCACAGAGATTTACCACCAGCTTTGTCATAATTTAGCCAGTGTTCCCCTTTCAGAGGAGGCTAGACACTAATTCTGCAGCAGACTAAATGTCACAGTCCCTGCAATGCCCAAGGAAATCTTTTACACCTAATTTGTTCTTGGGGAGAAATCTACTAATGTACGGATAGACTAGGCTATTCAGGATAAAGATGAATGGTTAGTTTGTCATTCATGCCATCCTTAATCATCAGTATCTGAGGAGAGCTGTCACTAAGCACCACAAGGGCTATCCAGGGTGGACATAGTGGTAATGGCCTCATGCTATCATAGCCTGACACATGCTGAGCTGAGGAGGGGAACCAAACCTAAAGTATAATAGCCGTTGTCATGTTCACCTTTTATGCTTGTACTGGGCCCCAAGGCCGGGCCTTAGTTGGCCTTGTGGGAAATCCGGCCCTGAGCGCAGCCCTGTGTTTGATATTTTAAATCTAACTCCCAGATGGAGATTAATCATTGGTCAGCACAGCCACCTGGCAGCACTGAAAAAGTCACTTTTAGGCCCTTGGTTGGCCTTGTGGGAGATCCGGCCCTGTCTGTATAGCTGATCCTCATCCTCAGATTGTGGTTTCAGATGTTCAGTTGGGAAATGTCCTATTTAGTTCTTCTTTAGAGTTCCACTACAGAAAGTTTAATGGTAAACATTGTATTTCCGTGAGCAGACATTTTGAGTTTATTGTAACATTTGTGATGCAACTTTGCCATTTTTATATGCTGGCTTATTTATATTTTAAGAGTGATGTTTCATGCACAAATGTATTCCTGTCCTCTACTGGCTTTCTTTGTATCAGAGCGCAGTCATCAGGACTGCTTTGTAATCCGTAAGGCCATACAGATAGACTTGAAGTAAAAGATGGCAATGTCTCTCTAAAGGGAACCTGTGATGATGCCTTTGCTGACTTGGTTGTAAAGGTGCAGGATGGCACCTTCTATATAGAAAGTCTCTGACCCAACACTTGAGACCAGACCTTCAGTCTACGCTGGCTACAGATCTATTACATAGGAAAGCAAGGATCAGCATGGGAGTCTTCACCTTTTAAAAATAACAAAATCGGCAGTGGTAACTCCCTTTTATTATTGCAGGTTCACTTTACTGTTTACCTTGCATTCTTATTTTTAGACTGTTTCCTTTAAATAATTGTAGATCAGTCTTGGTTAATATGTAACATGGCCCACACAGAAAACTCTGCCAGGGTTAGAGAGAGAAGAGAGAAGTGTTATCTAATCCATGCCACCATGAAGTCACATGGTAAAGATGAATTCTGATTGGTTACAGCACTGTGCCCTCATTCCCCTGAGTAACGTTTGTATTTGGAGTGTGATTTCTTTTTTCTTCTTCTAACAATCACTTACTGAAATGCTGAATAATTTTTGTGTAAGTACTCAATATTACTGAGGAGTTAAAGTGTAACTCGCGGCAAAATCATTTTTATTTACATTGATATGCTTATTACCTGTTTTGATTTTATAGTTGTATGGGTTACCATTAGGGACATTTCCCCTCGTTTCCTGATGTTGTTACCACTTTCACTGTATAGGAAGTGAAAAGAAAACACAGGTAGCAATAAAACCGGAAATATGACTTCACTGCCTGTGTCCCCCGAGAGGTTTCTGCTCACTTCCTGTCTTGGGGTCTCTTTACCAGTACACAAAGTGAGCCAAATCCTCCAGCTGTGAGCAAATAAAGCAATAAAACCCTGAGAGGATATTAACCGTCCTGCTGTATCCAACTAATTGTGTGGAGTTCCACTTTAACGCCTACTCAGTCCATTTGTCAGAGTCAGTTTTTGCATTGTTTGCATTGATAATATCTGACTAATGTGTGCCCAGCCTTCGTTCTTCAGTTCCATTAAAAGGAAACTAGGAATGTGTAAGTGGCTGTAACATTATCTGCATAGTATCTGTCTGAGCTGCGTTAAGTACTCTGCAGTCCAGTCAGTGAACCGGCTTATCCAATAGGGTAAAGAGCTATGGGCAGACTGCATGTTGGTATGCTCTTAAAGGGCATAGGTCATAGAAAAAGCTCAGGGAAGTGTGTGTGTGTGTGTGCTATTGCAACCAGTCAGAGAGAAAAAAAAAACACTGCTGACCTTTCCTTATGAAAATGCAAATTGCCTGGCTGATCGAATTCCTTCAATTCTTTGAGTCTGTGATTTGGAACATGCAGATACGCAGTTTTGGCTTTGTTTGCTGTACGTTTCTTCAGATCTGTGGTTCAGAATGTGTTGAAATCAGAGGATGTGCATGGTTGCCAGGCAACTAGCATTTTCAGGAGGTCAGCAAAATGGCAGCCTCCAGTGTTTGATAGTTACTGGTTCCCTTTTAAGGCAGGGCCGGACAAATCGCAGGAGCCAGGTAGCCAAAGCTCCCTAAGAATTACATCTGGCGTTTTAAGTTTTGAGGTTTTCTCTAGTTGGTGTCAATGGAGTTGGCTCCTAAGAAATAACCTGCTGGCTCCTGGATTGGTCAGACTGGCTCCTGAATGCCATATTCACTTGTCTGCCCCTGCTTTAAGGTGCTGCAAAAATGTGATGACAGTCACATGATCCGGTTACTTGAGTATGACCTATGGAGAGGGGTGGGAGAAGCACATGCGCGCGCACAAACAGGTAGTGCTGCATTGTTTGAACTAAAACTGTTGGTCAAGATTTCCTAACATCCCCAATTGCTTGATATGCCAACATGTGTGGTGCTGGCGTCTCCTGATTGGCCAAAAACCGCCGCATCAGGTAGCTGACCATTTTCAATCAATTTCAACCGCTTTCTATCCACCAGGATCCCCAGATACGATCACAAGTATTTGTGTAAAAACAAAGTGATCGATCATCAGAATCGAGTCGCTTGTGAAGTTGAAATGTGGCAACAAATTGACAGCTTCAATTCAGTTTAGTATAGGGCAAAAAAACACAGCAGTTTCTTCTGGAGAAATAAGATTTTTCCACTGGTGTACATTGGGACAATTTTAATCTGATTTCCTTGCTGTCAATCAAAACCACCATTTTAGACCTGCTTTTGCTTTGCAATTTTGGCAAGAATTGGAATTGAAAGTTTGCTCACGGCACCGAGTTGCAGTGTCTATGGCCGGTATTGGGGAACCTTTTTATTTTTAATTGGTTGAGTTCTCTTTGTCCCTGGATAAGGCCAACACCATGGAACCAGCACCATTGTGTATGTTTGTCTAAATCGTCATTCTGCCATTATAAGCAGTGGCAGGTTTATAAAAGGAAAGTTCCAGCTAAATTGGCCAACATTGAAGCTGTGGGGGCCCTATCTGCACTGCCTGGCTTAATGAAAATGAAGTAAATCGGGTGCAGCGGCTGTCTGAATACAGTAGCTGGTAGCACAATCAAATTTATATATTTATTTTTTTCTTGTTTGGCCCTAAAGGTTGACAAGAGAAAATCTATATGTCTAAGGCTTTCTTCACTGCTGCACTACCCAACCAGCATGATGCAGATTGTAAATCGGCAACAAACTAAAGGCAAATGCAGCTTGCAATTACATACAGGTACACTGACTTCCTGCTGAGAGTGGGCTGGATAGGCTTCCTATAGTCTGTACAAAAGTGTGTGCAACCAAGTCAGATCCTTATCTAATCTCTGGTATTAGACTTGTTTCCAAACACATGATTGTGTACTCATCCTGTGATCCCAACTTGCTTCCTGTTGGCTTTGCTTGTTTTACGACTTCATGTCTAAACAGACAATCCTGGAAAGTGACTCCGAATGCATATATTTATATTTTTGTCCATTTTAACTGAGACGCTGCGTAGTTTTGTTTGTATTATGCGTGTTGTTGTTTAGTAGGTTACGTGACTCACAGCTAGCGCATTACAGTGTTTTGAGGTTCTACTTTATTATTATGAATAACAATGGCACCCCCTAGTGGATTAGAGGTGTAATAAAACTGATACTTTTATTGCTAATAAAGGCCATACACTTGTCATTTTTATCTTTCACTCCCTTGGGGCTGTTAGCCATGGATTGGGGAATCTCCCTGCTGGCTAAAGTATTCTGACAGTCGGCGTCTGCAACTGTCAGGATACCTAATTCGTGACTGCAGCTGATTGACTGACTGTTTTCAGCCAAGCTCCTTAGACAAAGGTCGGACTATTTTTGAACAGAGTGGTGTTGGCAGGGCTACACACAGTTCCATTTTCGGCTTAGTCAACTGGACTTCAAAACAACATTCAAACAGCGCCCGACCAGCTTTAGGATGATATAATGGAGCTCTCCGTTTAAAATGTAAAGTTGGCCATACACCAGTAGAACTTTGTTCAAAATGTTTTATTTCCAGGACATTGTTTTGGAACGTTCATTGGTTTTGACCATAGTGATGAGGAAAATCAAACAAGATGGAAAATTGTTCTCGATTCTTATCTGAATGAACGAAATTGTTACTGCAAATGTGATTTTTGTTTTGGAATAATCCTACATATTATAATGCTCATGTGATAGACACTAAAACCTGTTTATTGTGTCTGGGATTTAGGTAGCAGATTTTTAAGGGCTATCAAATGAAATGAGTTGACTCGATGATGGCAAGATGAAATGCTCTGAAGAACAATTCATACATAGTTCTAACAGTATATGGCCAGGTTTACTGTAGGTCAGTCCATTCTCCCATAAACACGGCTCAGTGGACTTCCAGCTCCCTGCTGAAGACTAACTATAATAACATGGTGGATGACGGCACTCCAGTATCAAATCCAACTTCTTTACTTCAATCCAATAAAAAGGTGTACACCAGGTACCGAGATCTCATATGTTTTTCACACTCGGGCCTCATTCACACAGATAAGAGGTGACCCGTACAGATCCGTGCACGGCTGTATTGGGCTGTTCCTAGGAAGGACAGGTCCTGCGTGTAATTGTACGCAGCAGCCTTTTCTTCTCTATGGGAGGACGCGGCCAGAAGCCGATGTACGCTCAGCTGTACTGCAGGCCCGTGCGGGTGTCCATACTCGTACACAGACAGGATGGTGGCCCGTACAGATCCGTGCGGCGTGCATGGCCGTATCGGGCCGTTCCTGGGAAGGACAGGTGCTGCATGTAATTGTACGCAGCAGCCTTTTCTTCTCAATGGTAGGACTCGGCCATAAGGACATGTACGCTCAGCCGAACTGCACGTCTGTGCGGTTGTCCATACTCGTACGCAGACAGGATGGATCCTGTCTGCGTTCGAGCACTGACACCCGCACAGATTTGCAATTCGGGTGAGCGTACAGCCGTGTACTCCCATAGAGAAGAACAGGCTGCTGCATACAATCACACGCAGCACCTGTCCTTCCCAGTAGCGGCCCGATACGGCCATGCACGCCGCACGGATCTGTGTGGTCTGACTCTGAGCAATGTGAATGAGGCCTCAAAGGCAACCATTCACAGTTTTGAAAAACTGAAACCCCATTCAAACTTAATGCATTTCTTTCTCCTGGGGAACAAAAAGAAATCCGCTATTAATAATCAAATGTTGACTGGTGTACCCCATTTAATGGATTGAAATCTAGAAGGGAGATGTGATGCTGGAGTGTTGTCATCCATTGTTTTCTTATACATAAAATGTACCTGTAGAACCTACTGGTGATGGCAATCAAATTTCAGTGTCAAGCTTATCTCTACTTTTATATGATACACATTATGTAAGACATGGCAACGGAGTAATAAGCTTTGTTAATAGTATTTATAATAGGAAGCACTGTATACCTCATCGTATGCCATTATAACGGTCTATGTTATCTACAGGGCTTTGGATTGTCTATTATATTTTTCTAGTTTTTCTATGATAAAGATCTACTCCAAGTAGCAGTGCAGCCTTGCAGCACTGGGGCCCCGGGCTTGAATCAAGGTTTGGCCAGGACACTATCTGCATGTACTCCCAGAGATTGCACGGGCTTCCCTACACACTCCAGAGCCATGCTGGTCGGTTCATTGGCCCAATGTAAAAAATGGCATATATATATATATTTACAACGAGAAAAAAAAACCTTACCCTTGCAGAGGGACTACTCCCTCGCTGCACAGGTTAAGTACTAGTTTTGTCTAGGGGGCTAACAAAAAAAAGCATATATATTTGCCTGATCCTCCTTCCTTTTCTGCCCGCTGTCATCAAACCATAAGGCTGGGTTCACACCTAGGCATATCGAATATGCGCGTTTGTCGTGCGTTTCGGAACGTGTGGTTTTACCGCGATTCGCAGTGAAGAACCGCGCGACAAACGCGCGTTTCTGAGGGCTACTTGGCTGTATCCCAATGGAAACGCGCGACAAAAATGCCCCCAAAAAAGCTCCTGTACTTCTTTGGGGCGTAGGACGTTTTGTAGCGCGTTCATACGGCCTGTAATACGCCCAGGTGTGAACCATACCCATAGGAAATAATGGGATTTCTGTGTTTGAGCGTTTTGCAGAGCGTTCGAATGCGCTACAAAACGCCCAGGTGTGAACCGGGCCTAATGCAGAGCCCATTGGAAAGTTAGAGTCCTGGAAAGTTACAGGGTTGGAGGTTGGCAGGATGCCTTCCCTGGACTGGATTATGTGATTCGATATCATATACAGGGTATGGTACTAGTGCAGACCACTAGGGATCAAGGACAAGATAACCGCCGCTACCACAATTCCTATGCACTGGCCCATGAGTATTGCATCTAGAGAAAAGCAGAAGATGTGTAATTGTGATTGCCATTTGTACCTTTTTAGAAATGATTGTTTTGGGTATAGTGGTCCTTGACATTATGCAGAGTGGCTGAATGACACTTTATAACACTGGGTGAACCTGGGCACTGACAGATGATCTGATGTCATCGAGCCATTTTGTTAGGGGAGAGGTTAATGTCGAATATGTTGTATCGGATGTAGAGAGTGTCGCCAGTGTTTGAAGCTTCTGTTACATCGCAGCAGAAAACTTGATTACAGTAATTGTGGGTATGTCGTGTAAACATGCATCCCACCCATCCTGTGATGTATAGGCGATAGGTTTATATATTGGACTCGCAACACAAGTTAAAATCTGAATGTACCAACTTATTCAGTTCTACCAACACCTAAACACCTGATTGGATACAAATTGATTGGATAGTTTTAGGAAGCCCTCATATTACATCATTTCGGTAAATCTAAAGTTGAATGTATGGTCAGATTGTAACGTGCACAGTGACCCTTAGTTGCACTTCCACTAAAGAACTCTGGGCATATTAACCCCATTGCAAGGGTTCATTTTTAAGATGCTTGGAGTTCGTCTTTAAGGGCATTTTTTTCACTCGCAACTACCGTAGTTCTCTTTTAATGTACTGAGCACAGTTGTGTGGATGGGCTGTCTCTTGGCATCCTGTATACCAATACACGTCTCTGCATTTCCTTGAAGTGGTTGCCATCATATGTATAGAAGTTCCCCGTGCTGTGTACACATCTGATCCACACTTTTGTTATATGCCGTTGTGTGTCTGAGCCGTGAGAATAGGAAGGAAGTCTTACTGCATGTCAAAGACTAATTGCAAAACTGAAGCTGTGAACCTTCTTTTGACACATCTGCACTGTGGGCGTTCACATTGTAGCTTTTTCCTTTAAGTGACTTTACATAGCAGCTGCGTGCATGCGGCCTCGGTGTACAGCGCCGCTGAGAGCTGCTCGTGGGTGGATCGGGAGACACCTGGTAGACCCCCCCATGTGTGGGTGATGACGAACCAACCTCTCTCACCGGGGAAACGGATATGTCCCAATTACGTGGTGAGTACAGATTTATAGAGATCAGGCAAGGGCCATTTAATAACGCTAGTAGAAATCAGGGTATACACAGACAGAAGAATGACTAATGAAGGATTGTTTGCAATGACTGGGCCTTATAGGTATGAAAGCCCAACTCCTGGCAGCAATTTACATTTTGTATTGCTCCTTGCTCCAGCATTCCTCAATCAACTGATCAAAGTTGCCAGCTGGGAAATTCTCAGCCAAACTGAGCTTGCAACCAATCAGTTGCTAGCCCTATTTGGGTGTTCTGAAAGCAACCTGCAGATGATGCCAGAATACAATGCATACATCGGGGGATTCGTTCATCAGTCCTCATAAGTGTTGATGGAGGAATCTGTCCTATTTATTTATTTTTCCAGCCTGTGGGTTGAAAGAAAAAAAAATAAGCACAAGTATACCCAACTTTAGATAAAAAGTCTTTCTCAACCAGGGTGCCTTCTGGCTTTGTCAGGGGTGGTTTAAAATTTTCACTAAAGGGGGGACTCTGATGTGAATGGGGCTCATGATGTACTGTAAGGGGGGCGGGGGGTTGATCTTTATATTTTCTATGTAGGCCAGTGATGGAGACATTCACCACACTTGTGCTACTGCTATCCATCAGTCCTAGAGATGCAATATGAGGGGCATGGGTCGGTATCTTACCTCTCTATCTACCTGTCTATGGACTGCCAAGAGGTCCGAGTGTGAACGGTATTATGAGACATAGCAATATCTCTAGATCTTGCATCACGTGATGATTGTAGGCTTCCTAATGTTATATTGGGCAATGATTTTCTGCTTGTTTTAAAATCGTCTTGTGAGCGAGCCTGCTATGGAGCTGAGGAAAAGGTTGTACTTGTGTGGTCGCGTGAGCGCCATGGCAGGATCAGTTACAGCCCTTTTTATTACCTGTGGCTGAAGGTGGATAGGAAAGATTTGGTGCAGAATTTGATGATCCCACTCTGGAAGGTGCCCCTTTTGCAGCTATGGACTTAGTTTGCTTTGCCTTTGGTGCCCACATGACAGGTGTGCTTTAGGAAACATTGTATAGTGAGATGATAGCTGTGTCTTTTTAAAGTGTATCTAAAGCCAAGACTTTTGTTAGTTTGGTTTAAAGTATGGAATTGTTAGATCCCCTGTCAGGTTTTTTTGTGGGTTTTTTGAATGTATTCGCGGCACCACTGGCACAGAATATGATGTTAAAACTTGAATTTTATAGTTGTCAGTGGAACAGGGATAGAGGGGAACTTTACCAATGGGGATGCCTGGTGACAGATGTATAAGAGGGGACTTCCTCTCTCTGTAGTGTGTGTGGGGCCGGGAGCGAAGGGAAATGTTTCCAATTGGACACACACTTACAGGTCTTAACCCTTTCCTACTCTATCCTACTTTGGGGGGGGGTTCTATATAACTTAAGGGCTTGTAAACATGTCCGTAGAGCTGTTTTTCTGCACACCATCGCACATGCATTGGGTGAACAGGGAACATGGAAAAATGCAGCCCAAAGGACATAGTGTGAACAAGTTTTAGGCAGGGGTAAATGACCTCGCTGTTGTGAAACTACATGTCCCATGAGGCATTGCAAGACTGACAGCCACAGGCATGATTGGATTTGTCCACAGCTGGAGTGCCAGGGTTGCCTACCCCTAGTTGAACTGTATTCTCATTTGTGTTGTCTTTAAAAGAGAACTATCGCCAAACCTTTTTATTGAAAAATAAACCAGCTGTGCCCACCCCCTCTTCTGTCTGTCCCTCCAATGAGTCCTCGAGGAACAGGGAGGGGAGAATCCCTGCGGGGAACGGTGACTGACGGTCAGCGCTCTGCAGAGACGAGCCTTGAGCTGAGTGATCAGCGGTTTGTGATCACTCAGCTCTTGATCTATAGAGCTGGCATGTGACCGATGCAGTGTCACACACCAGCTCATACTATTGGGAAGAGTACATTTTACTTCCCTATAGTTCTTCTTTAATATGTTTGTTATTAGACTGTAAAGGCATAATCTCCTATGTAAAATCTATGCTGATTGTTTAACATTTGGCTTATTACTGCAGGCAGTGGAATGTTGGTGCATAAAGTGAAATGCAAATTAATTCAGGTTATACATGTGCACATCTTGTGTAGTCTTCAAAGCAATCTCACTTCCCCAGCGCTCAGTAGTCCCTTGTTGCTCCCCCTTTAGCAATCTTGAAAGATGACCATCACTCAGAAAAGGCTGCTGTCCTAAAGGCCACGGGGGAATGTTTTCAAGGTACATGAAAGAAAAAACTAAATGGAGACCGTGCCTTCTCCTCATGCATTAACGTTTATTACCAATAAAAATGAAAGGTGATGGAACTACTCACATTTACAACATGAAGTTGGTGATGTATAAACACTCCAGGAGAACCTGAATACTCCGGACTGCCAATCTAGGCACAAATCCAAACATGAGACCACCATAGGATGCAAAATCTTGTGTAGTCTGTAAACAATAGCTCTTCACCCATTCCTGTGGTGTGTTTGTCGCTCTGGTATTGAAGCTGTGTGGGTAGTGAGAGTACGGTTGTTCCCGAGCACAGTGTACTTTCCAGTCCTTAGACAACCCCCGGATTTTGCACAGCATTCTGATGTTCTCTATGGTGTCCTCCATTTAGGGCTCACAAAGACTTTTTTTTCATATTCAGAGTTTTATTGAGCTCATAAGGAATTGCACAGCAGGTAGTACAAAGTAGTACATCGCAAAACAAAGTGTAGTGAGCACACAGGCTCAATGTATTTGGATACTGTAACAGCATGGTCTTTAAAGTTGAAATTTCCATTTTGAAAAGAAAAAAAATGGAATGTAAAGGATAGAGATCCCAAATAAACAATAGCTATCCTGGCATCTAAAAAACAATAGAAAATGCTCATGAACATACATGACAAGTAACCCTCACTTCCCACCTAAATACAACACTAAACACCAGTAATTTCAAAGAACATTTTACTGTACCAGCCACCGGCCGCCCATATTCTGGCCCGAGTGGGTATGTCCACCAACAGTTGCCCAAGTTCCCACTGGCTACCAAGCTGTAAAGCCCAGTAGCACCACCATTGGCACTTCCCTACTACTCTGCCCCCTTTCACTTTGCGGAGAGCCAGTTCTTCGTCGTCGATGGATGTCACAGCCAGGGACCTAGAAGAAAAATAAGTCAGCCATATTTCCCAAAACACAAATACCACCTAAAACTTAGCAAAGGAATACCCATAACCCTAACTAGAAAGAATGTATCCGTCCTCCCCAAACTCCACACTTGCAGAAACTAGCCCTTAGAAACATAAACAACAAGCTGAAATACTATCGGGGAGGGTGGGCGGACTGACTCCTTTTCTCTCCCATCTAAAATGGTTCCTTACCTCACACTATACAGTAAGATGGCCCCCTTAACTCCACCCCCCCCCCCCCCCGAGCTAAACCCACCTATCACTACACTAGCTGGCCCTCCCTCCCCCCTTTTCAAACACAACAGAAAAAACCCCTTCCATCCAATACTCGCCTACCTAACTCCTTGTTCAGGTCTGACCGTCTGCATTTGTTCCTGTGTGATACCAAATATAGGCCACCATTCAGGCCAATAACCGATATCGGGTAGCGGTATTCTGTTTACATCCAGTTGCTGAATCTTGCCTCTGCAGCTGAATGTAAACAGCAGGCATCGGTCCTGAAATCGGTTGACCCCCCTACTGCGCTCTCCTCCTCCTCCGGGCACGGAGGCATCAATGACTCCTTCTTGTTGCTTTTGTATTCTGAATGCGGCCATCAGCCCGTTGGCTGCCAGCTCTGACAGTACAAAGATTTTCCGACCAACTCCTTCAGATCAGCTGACAGTGCAAATTCTTGAGGAATTAGCCGAAATTCACACAATGTATGGCCACCTTTTATTATAAGTAATATTGGTAAATTTATTAAACTGATAAAAAAATTGTGAATATTGGCCCCAATAATAGGTTGACCCCCCTACTCCAGATCTGATATAAACACATTGGTGCTCTATACCAGCATCATAATGTAAAGAACTCTTCGTGTAAAGTTCTTCATGTCTAATAGACCTGTATTAGATGTCATGGTGTCACGGGTCCTTAGATTGCTGGAGCCTGGGGAGAATAGGTTGCGGGGACCAGTCTGGCAGCCAGGCAGGTAGAGCACTAACCCATGTAGTGTGGGGGTAGCCCCACTGCAAGGGGTTAATAAATGTATATTATAATTTTTATTTTATTTTTTAAATCCTGGAGTTCTGCTTTAAAATTTGGATTGCTCAATTCTAGAAGTGATTTGACGAAACCTGGGCTAGCACTATAACCTTGCATTTTTTTTGGTCTTCAGTAAGTCGAGAATCTAGCTTGTGTTTCCGAATCGGTGATATAACCCAGCAGGGATGAGGAGGAGAGGGACAGCAGTGCTCTGTATAGCGTAGATGCACTGTTATTAAGATTTCCCCAATGGGTGCAGTTCCTTTTATGGAACACAGACTTAAGAAGATAGGTATAGAAATTCTTTATTTATTGATTTCTCCAGTAGTGTAAGTCAGGGTTGGACAAAATAATATGGAATTCAGGAGCTAGTTCATGCAATCCAGGAGCCATCAGGATATTTGTTAGGAGCCAGCCCTATTGAGAACAACTAGACAAAACCTCAAACACTAGGTGCCAGCTATAAAGAGCATTTTTTTTAAGGAGCATTGGCTACCTGGCTCCTTGAATTTGTCCAGCCCTGGGCTAAGGGTTGTACATCCAACTTTGATCTTAGATCACACCACTTAATAAAAGGATCCCTCTTGCCTTCACTGGAGGATATAAGTGAACCCTGTAATCCAGCCCTTAAAGTGACATTAAACCCTCAGATTTTTTTTACATAAACCAATACTGTAATGTGTGCCTAAGACCCCGTTCACATTGAGCGATTTATCGCGCGGTAATTCCCGCGATATCGCTCTCCAATGCTTCTCAATGGGGCAATGGGTCCTGCTGTCGCGGGTCGTGTGTCGCTACAGCAGGACCCTTTTTGGAGCGGATTTAGCCGCGACTCAAGCTTGCTCAATGCAAGCATTTGCGCGATATCGCGCAAAATGCAAATCGTGCGACAATCGCGCGATTTGCAAACCGCTCAATGTGAACGGGGCCTTACTGTAATCCATGGTAGTTTCCCTTCTCTTTGCTGCTCTTCCTTTTTAAATCCTCATGTCTTCTCATGCTTGGTGAGAACTTCCCTTTTCAGCTCAGGGCCTCTTCCTGTAGTGCTGGCTCAGGTTACAAACCTATACAAACTTATACACAAGACACCATATATGCCCATAGCTCTTAGCTTAGTATTGGTTTATGTTAAAAAATCTGAGGGTTTAATGTCACTTTAAAAGCTTTAGAATCCGAGCCTGGAGGAAACCGGGGCAAATTTATAATAGATCCCAATGGAGTTATTTCTCCATTTGAGTTATGTACAATGTCCCATGGCTGGTAAACCTGAGCTCATTGAGATCTTAATTGCAGTAGTCACTAAACATTGTTCATGGAACTGTGTAGATGGAGTCTAAAGGTGCCCATACACCTTGCGAGATAATCGCAGGAAATCCTGCGATCGTACGATAATCGCAAGGTGTATGGAAGGCATGCGACCGTTTCTACTGTACGGTCGCACGTCTTTTGTCAAATGAGCATGCTAGAAAACCTGCCGAGAATCGTACGATTGTCGGTGGGTTAGGGGCGTGCTCGTTCGACAACTGCGGAACGGGCTGGTGTGCGCACGCGCACACCAGCCCGTTCAGCATTGCAGTCATCGGAAGCCCGCCCCTCAGCGGGGTGGGCTTTCGATGGTCGCAAGTACGATCTGCCCGTCTAAGATGGGCAGATCGTACGAGCTTTTAATTAGCTTACACCATCGCAAGACTAAAGTCTCGCAATGGTTGTAAGGTGTATGGGCACCTTTTAGAAGCATTAACCATAGTGTGCACATAGGATTATTTCTATTCTGCCAACTCTTTACTACACGTAGCTGAGAAACAACAAGACATGAATGCCAGCCTGAAATATAATGTTCTCTTATGATGGATTTCAATACTTTGGGTCAGCAAGCACTAAGGTCTCGTTCACACCTAGGCATATTGCATATGTGCGTCTGTCGTGCGTTTCCGAAGGCTACTTGGCTGTATCCCAATGGAAACGCGCAACAAAACGGCCCAAAGTAGTAGATATACCTTTTCAGGCGTGGGCCGTTTTGTAGCGCGTTAGGGACAGGCGGATATACGCCAAGGTGGGAACGAGACCATTGAATACAATGAGATTTATATTTTTGAGCGTCTTGTAGAGCGTTCGTCGAGCGTAGAGCGCGCTACAAAACGTTCAGGTGTGAACGAAGGCTTAGAGCCGCAGTGATGTGTAGTAACCAGACTGCCGTTTCAGCAGTTTTCTTATTATGTTATTTGTGGCTGGTTACTGTTGGTACTGTACACCACTGTTTGCATTATCATAACTCTCATACTCAGGCATTCAGCACTTCTTGGATTTGACTGCAGTGACTGTGATATAGCTTGAAATAGGACATTCCTTAAAGTATGTTTATCCAAAAGGTTTTGGATGGAGAATGGAAGGGGTAGAACCTCTGTCAGGTTTTATTGCTATCTTTTTCCCTGCTAGGGGGATTCACCATGTTGGTTCTGGTGACTGTCATTAAAACAGGAAGTGTTGCAAATCCAAAATTCTACAGTTGCAACGAGAACAGTATGTGAGGGGAAATCTTCCATTGGGGACACCTGTTCCAGTGACAATTTTTAGAGAGGAATTTCCATCTTTTTTATAAAGATTTCCCTCTCACTACCTGTTCCTGCTCCAATTGGGACAGGAAATAAAGGGAAATCTGCCAAATTATTTTTTAAAATTTTTTTTGGTTAATACCCCTTTTTCCCTTTTTTCTTCCCGCACCAGAGGCATAACAGAAAGTTAAAAGAAATCTCTAAAAAAATTAGGGGAAATCTACCCTTAAACACCTGTCCTGGGAACAGGTGCCCCCACTGGAAGATTTTTCTGGGGACAAGTCTACAGTATTGGATTTCACCTCACTTTCTTTCTTAGAGACCAGAGTCTTTACTACCAATCGAGGGGTGAACTTCTCCAATAGGGACATAGTCAGTAATAGAAACTTAAAGGAGAAGTATTGGTAGAGTAAAATGTACACTGCAGCTGTCGCACGCCAGCTCTATAGATCGAGAACTGAGCAATCATGAACCGCTGATCGCTCAGGTCACGGTCTTCTCCCTGAGGAGAGTGGTGACTGTCAGTCATTTTTTATTCCTCCAGTGCTCATTGGAGGGACAGATGGGGGAGGGGAGGGCACATCTGGCTCTAGAGAGGCAAAGTCTGCTATCAACCAGGTAGCGGGGTGGATCATAACAATATTGTCAGGATCTTTCCCTGTGCTGTTAGCATATAGCGGGCATTAGCCTGCTACATGCTGAGTTCTGGGTCCCCAAAAGAGGACTAAAGCCATGAAAAGGTTTGGCTTTAGTCCTCTTTTAACCAAAGGTCTAACCCTTCCCCATTCTATGCAAAACAGAAAAAAAGAAGCTTTGTGGCAAAGCATACACTTAACTGCACGTAAATGGAATATTTAATAAAGCTTTCTAAACGCCGCCTTCTAAAGTGCACAGCATAGTGTAGGAGACTCTAATTAGAACATTTTACTGTATTGGGACCTCCAACTCTCTTCCCATATGTGGAAATATTTTATTTTTTTTAGAAATAATTAGACTGCAGTTTCTCTGTTCAGTTCTGCAAAAGGTGAAGTAAGCCAATTAGAGGAACAAAGGGTGAGGATTCTGAGAAATCCCTGCTGAAAACTGTGCTCTGTTGCTGTAACGCAGTGAAGACAAAATGAAGACAAGTTAAATTGCAGGTTTGCGTTAGGACCCATACACCTTCACATGCATTTACATGTTTACTTCAAATGGGCCCTTAATGCACCTCAATATATGAAATAATACACCTGCACATTTTTTTGCAATGCAGATCATTGACCTCTGTGTACTAATAGTGCAAGTCCCAGTTTGTTCTTAACTATATCTATACGTTGGGATGCCATTGAGAGTAAATGGCAGTGTAGCACACACATACAAGCCATTACCATGCAGGCAAAACGTGGTGCTTTGTTTTGCATGAGCAAAGTACAGGTTTACTTTAAAGGACCGCTATTGTATATGTGTTTATAAACACTTTGAGGGCAATTTATCAAAACTGGAGCAGCTGTGCATGGCAACCAATCGGTGTCTGTTTCATTTTCAAATCTTAACCATGCAAACTGTAGATGGAAGCTGATTG
>NW_017307917.1:74645-91179 GCF_000935625.1 Nanorana parkeri | reverse complement strand
ATTACCTTTTAATTTTTTTCACTGGGGTTATCCACAATACTCGCATTCCCAGTGGATCCAGTACTGCCCTGATGTATCTGCTGCCGCACTATGGTTCCATGCGTTCATCTTCTTTCCTTGCTTCATCGGGAAGCTTGGATTTGTTCAATAATCGTGGTATATGAAGGCTTGCCTGATTGGATTGTTTCAGTTGGTAAAGCGTTCAGTTGGTAAAGCGTTAAGGATGTACCGATATATCGGACGCGGAAACATATCGGCCGAAAATTGCATTTTTCTGTCGATACAGCGGCGCATCTCTGCTTTCTCTCCTCCTCGCTGGGCGCTGTTCTGTGTCCCAGCAGCGAGGCGAGAAACTGTCACAGGTGGCTGAGCGCTGCGGGAGAAGAGCGATGTGAGCGGTCGGCGTCTCTCCTTTCTGTACAACTCAGCCTCCTGTGACAGCTGTCAGGAAGGAGAGCAGGTGCAAGTAATCAGTGATCGCTGAGTGTTTGTAAATAATTGAGGACATAGTATGTTTACTATATCCTCAATTATGAATGAATGGGAAGTGATCTACATCACTTCCTGTTCATTCATGATTGTGGACATGGTAAACATACTCTGTCCTCATGTTATGAATGAACAGGAGCACTCATAGAGGATTCCTGATCATTTATAACTGGTCCTGCAGAAAAAGAGATTGAGGACTCTGTGTCCTCAATCTCTTTTTCTATTTTAAAAGAGAAATATCAGGGCTCTGTTTAGACCCCTAATATTTCCCCAAAGCCCCTAAAAGTAAAAAATAAAAAATATTTAATAAAAATGTAAACAAAATGTAAAATTTTTTATAAAGTGTTTCAGTTTTAAAGTTTTATTTCAGTGCACCTCTGTAAATCGTAATGCCGAACACCATGCAAACTCTAAAATATACAGACCAAATATATATATATATGGGAGTGGTTACTTGCCAACATGAGTTATATTTTTGTATATCTAGTCGTTAAGTTTACACAGGTCTGTCCTACAGCACCGTCCTGCTTGGCAGTGTGAGGGGCCTGACCTTGCTCTGTTGTGGTTTCATTGTTATTCACAGCTTCCCTTTTCCACCCTATGGCTTTATAGTGAAATGAGGAGCAACACACAAATGAGCACATCTCTCTCTCACTCTGTTCTCTCCTCTAATCAGCATGCTCCTTGTACTGCAACACACCTGACTGGCTGCTTGTGCTGCTGCTCCCTCCCCCAGTCTAAGCTCTGCTATACAGTAGACTGCAAGAGGCTGATACCAGGTCAAATTTTGCTACCTACTTGGTTTGCATTGAAAATATAGATTTAATGACCATTAATTGCAGGGCTGAGTTAATTTTGTTTCTTTTAGATCTGCCTCCCATCCAGCTTCAAGTAGATTGTGCAGTCGGATTGTATGTGTGACCAGTGTGAAGTGACTCTGTGATTTAGTTAAAGCCACAAAATAGCGCTTCCAATTTAACCAGGTTAAAGAAGAACTCCAATTAACACTTATTAACCCTTCCAGTGGGGCTGCTCCCGCACTGCAAGGGTTAACTGTTATTTTTGGCCCTAGGCAAAAATTAGCAAAGTTCTACTCACCTGAACCTCTGAGCCGGCAGGCTTTCACAGCGCTCCCTCCAGCCTGTCTCCTCCGCTGCAGTGATGGTATGTCCCTTATTATCTTCACATCCTATACACTGCATTGAACGTGATGACTTGGGGACCTTGGACCACTGCAGTGCAGGGGTAGTGAGACTCTGGGGAGCAGTCTAATAGCAAGCTGGCTTGGAGGATCAGGTGAATATAACTTATTTTTATTTTACCCTGAGCAGTTAACCCTTGCCCTGGGGCTACCCAACATTTATAACTTCTGCTTTAAAAAAAAAAGGTACGTGTCTATTTATTTTAACCACAAAACACCTTGCAATTCTCAGAACCTTAAACATGAAATTGATCCAGAGGAAGGCAAAACCCCTCCCACAGCGCGGTTCACTTTCTTCCTGATCCCACGAAGGCAAACGCATACTCTCTGGATCAACACTAAAATCATTCCAAAGGATTTCTTTGTAAAGCACTTCTGCTAAAACCTCAATATAGGCAGAAAATTGTGGAGTCTTAGAAAGGGAGTCGCTGGAACACTGGGCTCTATGTAGGGTTGCAACTAACGATTATTTTCATAATTTATTTGTTTTATTTATTTTTTTTATTTGATCGGATAATTTAAAAAAATGAAATACCAACTTTAATTTAAACTAAAATACACAAATGGAGTGTCACAAAAAGAAAGTTTACTTCAGAATAAAACTGCATGCACAATTTTTTGCAATCGCACTGCACTGGAACGCTCGACATTGTGGTACCACACGTTCCAATGCAGGCGATCGCACTGCGGGTGAGAGGAGTGTTTACACGCATTCGGGCGGGGCACTTTACTTTTTTTTGTATTGTTACTTTTATTTTTTTAAACTTTTTTCGTTAATTTTATTGCTATCACATGGTTGTGCTCAAACGCCCCCTATGTAATAGCACATTTGAGATGGCAGGTTCTCTTTAAGGTGACAGGGGTCTACGAGAGCCCCTAGGGTCACCTTTCAACTTCTAAGGAGCTATTCAAGCAAACATGGCCGTGCGGGGAGGACAGCTGAGCAGAGTGGCGTCGGCGCAGGGAAGGAGAGAACGGCTGAGCTGAGTGGCAGCGGCGGCAGCACGGGGGAGGGGGTGATGTCAGGGGCTGACTTGCAAGTACAACCCAGAGGCCCATGGTGCAGTGACTCAAACCCCCTTCGGCAGCTTAGTGAATAACCCCCTCAGTGATAAAGGAGTACTCTGTATGTCATGAGGGGGTAAAACCTAAAATTAACTATTTAGGTGCAAAACAAATCTGCAGAATAACTGCAGATAATCACAATAAGGGGTTAATTTTTATAGTGATCTACTTTTATTTGATTTTGTTTTTTACATTTTAACATATCTCTCGGTCAGTGCTGACGTAGCTTCGGCTGATCCTTCGGCTATCTTTGGCCACCTGAGCTCTTTGGTTCAGTAGAACCGAAGGCCTGCTGTACGGTCTATTCACTATAGCCCGTAGAGCTCCTGAAACTGGCCGAGCGGCTCAGTAGAGCCAAAGGCTCCACTGAACTAAAATAAGGCTTGCTAGCTCAAAATAATAAAATGTAATACGTTAGATTTAAGGTTTTTGGACCATGTTTTATGTTACACCCATATTAAGGGTAGAATATGAAACCTGGTCATATCACAAACCCCCTCCTGCACCTCACCTACATGCACAAGCAACAAATATTTATTATATCCACCACTCATCTATAATAATCTTCTGTTATATTCAGCAATCCTGTACAATATCCACATGCCTTCATATAAATGATTCAGCTACTGGCATTTCTGCTCCTTCTCTTCAGGTGGGATGATGTGGCTTACAAATAGCCCCAAAGACTACAAGGAAGTTGCACTGAGGATGTCTTTGCCAGACATGCTGGCATGATGTGCAAATGTTGCTGTTGTTTATATTTCCCAAAAATCCGTAGGGGTGCCAGTTAGCAGAGATAAGCGACTATAATGGGAAGAGACGCGGCAAAAATGGTGGTCGCAACTCTGAGACCTACAAACTGGTGACCTAATGACATATTTTTTGGTATTGGTGGCCCCCCTGGACTAAAAAACCCAGGGCCACTGTGCAATTCACATCTGGTTTAAGCTGCCCTGTGGAAGGGTAAGGAGCAAGATGAGATGTATCAAAGCAAGCCTATATCAGAGTGGAGGGTAAGAGTCAATAGGGATCTGGCCAGTTCAGCCAGAATGACAGATCAGTCATTGGTCATCTTGTGTTTTTGGCCAGTTTTAGGATTAATCCAAATCAATGCAATGCCAGGATGAAGGGATACAAACTGATGCCAGAGGTATCAGTCTCCTGTCTCCCAGTGGGATTACACGACCCTTCCTGAATTTCCAGTAGGATGAGCTTTCAGGAAGGGTCTACAGACCAGGAAAAGCTAACACACATCTTACGTCTACAGACTTGTTCGGGGTAAAACTTGCCAGGTTCTATACATTTAATGAGAAGTACATAAACTTTAAATATTAACCAGGAGGCAATCAATGGAGCAGGTGATTACATTGTTCTTTTATTTACTGTAACTAAACGGCAAAGTCTATGTTGATATTGTGCCAATCTTACGGCGTTTTATTATCATTGCTTTTTTATCATCCACAGCCCAGAAATGTAATTATATCAGTGTGTTAAAGAGTATGGAAACCCTAGTCATGAATGCCGACTTTGGTTTGTTAAATATAGCATTGGAAGTGTTTTGTTATAACTGTTCGATAAATGCCGGCCAGAAATCCAGAAAGCTTGAAACGTTCTGTGCTGCACTAAAATCCCACTTAGTGTTATCATCCCATTTTACCGCTGTAGACTACAGAACACCTCGCCCCATGTTATGCTCCTCCTATAGATACAGTTCAGTGAGTGAGTGTTGTCACTTTGTAAAGTATATGACAGTAAAAGAGGTGACTCTATGTTCAATGTGCAAGGGCAATTTAGGGCTTATTCACACCATAATAATATATATTAAAATTCCATTATAACTGTATATGTGTGTCTGGTTGTCAATCATTTCTAGTTGCACCCCAATCCACATCTCCAGGGTGCTCACCAATGCCGTAGAGCACCAGAAGACACAGATGCAAATGCTTTGTGTGTTGCTGTGCCCTGATTTTAATTAATCATGCAGGACCCCATTTATAGTGCATTGACAGCTAGACATGTGCACTGCCAAAAAATTCGTTTCGTTTCGTTTTAAATTCGGATTTGTGTTATTTCGTTTTTCAGGATTCGGGTGTGAAAGTCGATTCGGAATTCGGATTCGGACGAAATTCGGTAGCGTTAGTACGAACGTTCGTTTCGTTTTCTGTTCTTCGTTTCTTATTAGTTTCGTTCGTTTGCAGCAAAAGTGACATTTGAGGGGGAAAAATATTTTTCTCCTTCTCTAATGTCACTTTGCTCCAACGAACGAAACGAATAAGAAACGAATAAGAACAGAAAACGAAACGAACGTTCGTGCGAACGCTACCGAATTTCGGAAATGGAAATTCGGATTCGTTTGCATTCGTTATGTCTGTAATTCGGATACATCCGAATGTCCGAATTTACGAAAATTCGTCCGAATTTCGATTCGGAACGAAACGCATCGCACATGTCTATTGACAGCCTATAAATCACCTCAATGCAGCACACATCTTGCAAACCAAGGTTGTTTCTAGCACATGATTGGTTATTTGTAGTGAACACATCTTTATCTTATTTACTAAGCACAATGAACATTCACTGTGCTAAGTAAACTGTCCCAATTCCATTAGTAAACCTACTTTGGTGTTAAATCTCCACCATCGCTATACCCACCTATATTTAACTGTTTGAAAAGGAGTGAGACCATAACTAATCAAATTCTGCTTTTCATTTTCCAAACTGGACCTCAAATTGATGTTGGAAATCATTTGATTTTGGGACAAAACGGCTAATGTTTCTGTCTCTTAATGAGGATACCAACTGAAGAACGTACGGTATAAGGTTTCTATGATTTGGGATAACTGTTCAGCTTGAGTACAGATTGACCAAGAATTGTTCATGTGAAGAGATGGCATTGCAAATTACTTTTTAAAATCCGGCTTTAATTTGCTTTGTGTTTTGTTGGGTAAATCTAGAGCAAAAATCAGATTTATGTCCAATAGCATTAGTGCTGCATGAGCAGACTGGACTGATTGTGACCTTGGAAAATGTAGGCTATTCCCGTCCAACTGTCATGGAGCCGTATATAGATATAACATCTTCAAGAGCACTAATCCAACAGCAAGCAACGTTTGTGGTTTGAATTGTGCAGATAAATACATATTTGGCATTCTTCATACATGCATAGATCCATGTACTGATCTATGAAGATTTATAGCGGCAAAGAACTTTTCTAATGCTCACAGCAGATTATTATAAGTATGCACGGTGTAACAAAAGAGAAGGCCAGGATTCTAGAGGGCATTATATAGTGCAGGGGTAGGCAACCTCTGTACTCCAGCTGTGGTGGAACTAAAAATCCCACCATGCATTCGCCTCTGGGAGTCCTGCCTGTGGCTGTCAGTCTTGCAAAGCCTCATGGGATTTGTAGTTCCACAACAGCTGGAGGGCTGGAGTTTGCTAACCCCTGATATAGTGTTTCATTAGTTTATGTGCAATCTCTATGCTCTGTGTTGAGATTCCACCTTTTGTCTGTGCAAGTTAGGGGCTGTCTGAATTGACGTGTCGGACGTACTGCATTACTGTTTGAAATAACCATTTGGATTAACTTCATTGGTAAAATGCCGGTCAATGCAGTAAGAGTGCAGAATGCAGGAATGTTACAGTGCATTGGTGGGAACAGACCCTATTGAAAGCAATTCATGTTCTCTTGTCCAATTGGCTGTAATGCTTAATAACATGTTCGGGGTAAATCAACCCTAATCTTAAATAGAGGTTACCACAGAGCACAGGTCAGTGGACCATAAATGCACAAAACCTCAGATCCACGAACATGTGGTGCGCCCTACAGTAACCTTCAATGATCATACAGATGAATGAAGCCCTACAAACCGTTGCTGATGGTGTTGAAGGGTTGCGCAGGAGAGCAGCCATGCAAATCTGGGATCTTCAAGGCTCTGTAAGGGCATCTTAAGACCTCTAAGTCACACGGCTCCCCTTAATACTAAACTGATGCAAGTTCCAAAGCATATCACTTCAGTGAGCTGATAAAGTCTTGTTCAATGATTCCCACAGACTAAAACAGTACTGCTTGTGGGTGTTTTACGAGTCTATGGGCCGTGTCCTAATTCAGAAACTCCGTGGGTATGGCGTTTGCTTGCACATATTTCTCAGAAGTCATTTCACTTTTAGAAGAGGCTTATTTTTGGTACATTTTCAAATACTCGTTTTTTGTTTTAAGGGTTGGGTGATGCTAAAAAAACAACTTTGTGGTGGCCTTGTTGCTTTATGAATCTCTGATTTATTTAAGCTAGTGAATTGTAGTAAACTAGAGTGCTTTTCTAATGTGGCTACAAATATCTAGTGTGAATTTACCATTAGCGACTACTTTGGGTACATCGGTCACTCGGATGGAATTGTTGTGTAGGTTTATTTCTTCTTCACCCCATCCTAGAGGATGAGAACACAGTGTCACAAAAAATGATGTCATCATAAATTACTGCATAATACATACATCTGAGTAACATTGTAAATTAAAAAGAACATTCATTTCAGTGTTTTGTTATGAGACATCAGCTTGGTGTCAATCATTTTATCAATGTGTGTTAAAGTTTTAAAAGCCTTGTTTCTAGGTATAGTTTTATGTGTACATGGGGCAGCCATACTGAATACTTACATAGACAGGTTCTGCTTCATTCTTTGCTGAGACATCCAATGGTTGTGTTTTTACTGCTCTATCTCGCAATGCAAGTTGTAAAAAAAAAAAAAAATGTATGCTCTCTTTGGGGCTGAAATATTTCAGTAGTAACAGAGTAATTACGCTGAACCACTGAAAGCTCCCTGTATTGACTATTCAACAAGAAAAGAACCGCTCACTGTAGAGAGCGCCCCAATCCACGGGACTCCTCAGCAGGTGCTGAATGACCCCATTTCTTCCAACAGTGCCATGTTCCTGAAAGCCTTGCGTCATACTAGTATGCAGTTTGAAAATCCAGAAAGCCTCTTGATGGAGTAGTAGGCCACACAGATCCCTTCTTTTCACTGGACTGACTACCTTTCCAATAGAATGAAATACAATTTAATAAAAAGCCTCATACCTCTTTTTTATGTGCAGAAGAATTGTTTGGCCACATTAGACTGTCAGGAAACTGTGGCACATTAACCAGCACAGTAGTTCTTTGCTATCCTAAGCCTAAGTGGTCTCCTATTCTAGAGGTGTTACTAGGTGGCTGTAGGTTTATTGGTAGAAAAGCCCCCTACACTTAGGCTTCTCTTTTTTTTAAGTATTTTTAGTCGGACAATTCGGAACTTTGTTGGATTTAGAAGATTTGTTCACATGTGAATATATGCCGTTATTGTAAGGTGCACCAAAAAACTAATATGATTCAGTATATTAGTTCAGTTGTTTACCAATTAATCCTTCCTTTCCCTTCAGTTTGTGGATTGTAATACCATGGATGTGGTTTATTTGATTGCATGTTTGGAATGTCATGTTCAAGATGTTGGTGGGAGACCACTTGGGGTCAAGGCTGGACCAATCCCAGAGCCAGGTAGCCAGTGCTTGCTTCCCTAAAATTATAGCTGGCGCCTAATTGTTGTCAATGGATATGGCTCCTGGATTGGGAAGACTGGCTCCTAAATTTCAGATTAATTGGTTTACAACTGTCTTAGGGTGAGGCTAGCAAAGCACTATTTTGCGTGGTGTGGTCTGTAGATTACGAAGCTATGAGTTCTTTTTCATTTAATGCTAATGACATGTAAAGTGAGGGCAGGGAATTTGCATTGCCTCCTGCTCTGTTTGGAGGCTTTCTGGATTATCAAACTGCACAGTAATTTGCCACATGGCTGGAATTTTAGATAGGATGTGGACCTCCACATTTAGTGCTCTGCTGTCTTCCCGTATTTTGATTTACATATAGGTTGTCTTTTAGAGCTACTTATTATTTCTATTATATGTCTTTTGCCCTGCTTCCATTGTTTTTATGTGTGTGTTGATGAAACTCTGTCCCAGTTTTTACCTGGTTGCGGGTGTGTATAGGTGACCAAACCTACCTGTGCCAAACTATATTTAGGGCCGGGGTTGGCCAAAATGCGTCAGCAAGGATGATGGCTTTTATCTTGTTACTGAACAAATAAAGTTTGCCAGTTTGTTTATGACCTATAGCTTTCAATATTTAATTTATTATTTTATTTATCAATAATTAGGGATGCAGCAAAATTTCGGCCACCGAAACATTTCGGCTGACAATTGCACTTTTGGCAAATTGCTGAAAGTACCCTGACGGCTGAAAATGTGGCCGAAAATGAATTGTATCCATAGCTTCTCTTCTTCCCTGCTGGGAGCCGGTCTCTTTGCCTTCTGATGCAGTTGCCAGTGTCCAGCGGGGAGGAGAGAAACTTTCAGGAGGCCAAGCGGGCGGCGAGAGCGGTCAGGATGCCGAGCGGAGTGGTGACAGCTGTCATCGTTACAGTAGGCGGAGCTCTCCTCCTGCACCTCCAGGCTCCACCTCCTGTGTCAGGATGGAGAATGGTGAGTGGAGGAGAGTGCTGTGATCTGTCACAGGAGGCAGAGCGCTCCTCCCCCACTGCCCTCTCAGCCTCCTGTGACAGCCGATTCAGGATGGAAAGCAGTATAAAAACACTCATCAGCTGAACGGTGAGTGCTTGTAAATAACTGGACATTGTGTGTTTTACTGTGTCCCAGTTATGAATGAATGGGAATTGATCTACATTACTTCCTGTTCATTCATGATTGTTGGCGTCCTAAGAATAGTAAGAATACAATATCCGCAATGTATGAATGAACAGAAACACTCCGGTATAGAGTCTTCCTGTTCAATTACAACAGGAGCTGTAGAATAAGAGATTGAGGAGTCTGTACCCTCAATCTCTTTTTCTATTTTAAAAGGGAAATATCAGGGGTCTGTTTAGATCCCTGATATTTTCTTAGAGCCCCCCAGAAGTAAAGTAAAAAAAAATACAAAGAAATAAAAATAGAATAATTAAAAAATGATTTTAAAAGTTTGGAAAAAACAAACCTTATTTTCGGCTTTGGCCTTACAAATTCCATTTTCGGTGCCTCCCTATAAATAATACTTTATATAATCAGTGTAAAAATGTGAATGCCATATCAATAATTACTGTAGGGTAAACATGGCCACAATATCTGTGTATACAGGTGAAACTCGAATAATTAGAATATCGTGCAAAAGTAATTGCAGTAAGTGCTGCAAAAGGGGCCCAAACCAAGTACTGAGTACATATGCATGCTTGTACTTTTCAGAGGTCCGATATTGTTCTATGTACAATCCTTGTTTTATTGATTGCATGTAATAATCTACTTTTTTGGGGTTGTGGATTTGGGGTTCTTGGGGTTTTCATGAGCTGTAAGCCATAATCATCACAATTATGACAAATCACTGCTTGACTTATCTTGCTTTGCATGTAATGAGTCTATCTCATATATTGGTTTCACCTTTTAAGTTGCATTAGTGAAATAAATGAACTTTGCACGATATTCTAATTATTCGAGTTTCACCTGTATACCTAGTATGTGCTCACCAAAAATACAGTTTACTTTTCCTTTAATTCAACATAAATTCATTCTGACTTGTATAGTAGGGAAAAAATCTGCATGTTTAAGATCTTCTTTTTTCTTTATGATCAGTCTTTCCCTGTAGCTGACATTTGGCGAGTTAACAGCTGACGTTGGTTTGCAGTGCTGTGAAAGGTACAAGGTTCACCTGCAAACACAGCGAGCAAACAGTATAGTGCAGATCCGTGGAAAATCTCTGTTTTTGTTGTGTGGAAATGCCGACAATGAGCTGTCTTTTGTTTCAGTGTGTTTGTGGGACCCCCTTACCTGTTTCTGGGAAAGAGGTAGGAAGCAATAGGACTGATTTACTGTTCTCTTTCTTAGGTCTTTAGTAAACATTTGTCAACTGTTCTATAATGAGATTTTTCTTATTTTTTTTTTATCCTATCACTTGTTTTTTTGTTTTCTCTTTTAATTGTACTATTATTTTCATTTTTTTCTTTAATGCACGATTTATGGGACATGGATTAATACATTGTCATGTTTATAAGTGATGTTGGCAAGGTAATTAAAGAGGCTGTATAGGCAAAGTATAATCGGTTAACATTAAGGACAGTGGGTGTGTGTGTGTGTGTGTGTTACTGTTTTTTTTTTTTTTTTAAACACTTAAACTCAATACCAGCTGTCACCGAGCTCCTATACTTTTTATCCTTGCAATTGCTATTGTTAACATATTCACAGAAGTAGAGAAAATAAATGCCATGGGCATTGCAGTCTATGAGAAATTGTCACACAGAGGCCAACTAGTAGTGCATGAGGTGGAACAGCTTGTTTATATTGTGTTTTAAATCTCCTTCAGCACACTTCAGAAAAAGCAGTCTGATGTTATTAGTAAAAGCTAGTATGCAGCCTGAAAAATATTCATCTTTCATTAGGAATGCTGCATAATTTATAATAAAGACTAACTTTTCAGATTCCTGCATAATTGTAATCATGACTTGTTATATTTAAACATAAAAAAATATTCAAAAGATTCCAACAAAATCCTTCCCTCCTCCTATACCCCTTATTTCCTCTACTTAGAGGTATGCCTGAAGTTAACATGGTCATTGGACACCATCAATCGTGTTTATGGTGGGAAGGGTCTATAATGAGGGCAAGAAGAAATCTTAAGAAACATGCCACAATATTTTCAGATGCTCACAGGTGAGACCTTGGGACTGACCTGCATATTTTCAGACTTTGTAACAGGGAGTTATGCGAGTTTGCCTTACCATATGACCAGGCTTTGCAGAAGGAAACAGCCTGGTACACAGAATGCAGTTTAAAATTAAATTAAGAATTTAAAAAATAAATGTGTTTTTTCTGTGCGTTCTGATGCCAGTTTTTGTATTTTCTTGAGTTAATTTAGGAGACACTTCAATGTTTGCAGTCAAAGCTCTACAAAATATAGGTATGTGCTAATAGTGCTTTGGGCAGAAGTCAAGGTTTCACAATAAATCAAAGTTCAAATTCTGGATATTGTAGTTGTCAGTTCCCAGTTGGTTTCCTTGAGAGTGCTCATATGGGTGCAAGGTCTTTCCATTTTAACTTGCCTGTGCTCACAAGACCTCTCTAGTTGGGGAAGTATAGGGGCGGCCAACAAGAAGAAGCAATTCGATGATAAATGTGGCCCATGACTAGCATGCATGTGGTATTTGTTCTGGTGCAGTTGAAAGCTACTCCTCATGCACATGGCCATGTGAGTTGTTTGGTTCAGTACAATCTTTCAAACAGCATTTGGGGGTGCTCTGCAGTCTTCAGTAACACATGTCAAGCTTTCCTTTTAAAGACCTATATTGAAACCTTCAAACTGGAGGATTATTTTTTCCCATTATGCAATTTTTAAAGAGGAACCTATGTTATCTATATCCATTTTTGTTTATGCGGGGCAAATCCCACCAGCAGCACATACATGCTTACTATTTGCTCCACACTTATCCCATTCAGCTGCCAAACACAAAGAAAAATACCCAGTACTTCAGGTGTATGGGAAGCATTTGACTCATTTCCCTTCCTCTCATGTGACATTGTGCTGGTGAGGCATCCAAAACTGTTTACTGCATAACCATGCTTGTAAACAGTATGTCTTTGTTAAAATGGTTGTACGTTTCTGTAAATCTGTATGTACCAGGTTTCATAAAGGCAAAGCAAAAGTGATTTTGGATGTTGAAAAAAAAATCTCTTGGTGTGGGGTGTCCTACAGATGACTGATTGCATCTTTCATTTAGTATTTTGTGATTTGTGTACAAAACAAAGTTGGGAACTCCGTGATTCCAGCTAGATCTGCATTGTACTGGGACTGGCATTAGTCTTACCTTTTAGCCCTACTAGAGTTTTTTACAAAACAAGTGTTTATACAGGGACCCTTTTCCTAAATATTTGAGAGGACCCTTTTCTGAGAATATTTTTAATTTGTTTTAATAAAATTAACATGCACCAGGTCACTTCACTTGCATTATTCACCTTTTAAAAAGGTTACTACAGAAAATTCCTGGACAACATCTCCATCACATGATGAGGAAAAGACAGAATCCCAGAATGTGGCTTCTCGGAAACGGACGTCAGGAAAAAGCCGGTGCCGGCAAAGGCCACTTTCAGACTATGGCCAGGTGGCCAGTCGTAGTTTCTCCATCCCAGAAGACTCTGTTCCTATGGACTGTCAAGAAAATAGCAACATTAACCGTAATTCTCCTTCAAGGTCTTTTAGTGAAGAGCCAAAGGTTCATAAGGCTAAAGCTGAGTTCCACACAAATTGTAAAAGAAGGCCCATCTCTGTGATTGGTGGGGTCAACTTTTATGGAACCAGCGAAGATGAAGAAAATGGACATTTGCTTCAACAAGTAAGACTTGGAGCATGCCCTCTCTAGGACATGAAAGACTTTCCAGCTCCTCTATCATCTTCAGTGGCAATCTCTAACTTCAACCTCAATTTAATTTCTGTTCATTTAAAAAAAAAAAGCATGCATGCTTTAGAATTAACTTCTGCCTTTCCTGACTAACTTCTGTTTCCATAATCATCTATAAATATCAGATTTTGATCTATAGAACTCCTTGATCTTGGGGGTTGTGATCTGCATGAACTATTTATCAAAAGGTTAAAAGCCATTTGCACTAATATATTAAGGGTGAGTTTCAGATCAAATATAAAGAATATGGGAGGCAGTTCATAATTTGGTTGTACATTTAATAGGCAACACATGTGCTGTGACTTATCTCCTCTTCAAGTGTGTATATACTTGGTTCCTGAGAAAAAGGCCATTTCTGGTCATATATAATAAGGCAATCTGGAACTGTGTTAGCTCGGCAGATGTGCATATTTATATTTAGCAGGAATTCTCATTTAATGACCCCAGACAAATTCAACTTCCTCAAAACTATACTTCTTGTTACCAATAAAAAGAGGCTAATCTCTTTTGAGAACAAAAAGTTTATGACCCTGAAAAATGGAATCCAATAATCCATCTAGAGGATACTGAAAATTATACAAAACAGATATAAAAAATCATTCTTCTTATGTATGTCTTTCTTTAACTTAATTTTGTGTCTCATTTTAGTGATTTTAACTGCATGCATCTCTTAACATGGTAATTGACAGTCTTGTATATCCTGGCAAATCCTTGTGTGCTTTTTGTATATGGTCATATTCATTTTGTGATGCCTTCTTTAGTGTTTTGCAAAGCAAATAATAGGTACTTATCACTTTAGAGAAGATATTCATGAACTAAGTTTATACACAAATAATGTACCTTAACGTGTTCCCCCCCCAACTGTCTCCAAATATTGACACATCTGATATTGTAAGGCCTTACCTTTCTCCTTTTTCAAGAGAAGGGTTGATAAAGAAGTCTAGGGGTTAGATGCAGTTCCTTGATTCAGTGTCCACAGAAGGGATACTTTGGAAAAAAAATATTTTTCATCCAGCTGAAACTGGCTCTGTAGTAGTTCTATGCACCACGCAGGACACTGCAGCAGTTATTGACATCCCATATTGACACCTACTGAAGCCAAGAGGGCATGTATAAGACAGTCAGCGAGTCTTGTGGAAGACTAGGTGTCTGCAGGCAGCAAGTGTGCCTCCAGACCCCTTTCCCACGATGTGCCTCCAATTGTTTTTCATTAAACAATTGGAGGCACACCGCGGGAAGGGGGAGAAAATTAAAGAGCAACACAGTTTTTCACCAAGCAGCTAGGACAGAAACAGGTGAGGCTGATGTTCTGCTTTAATATTCCAAATGCGTGACTAGCCTTACTTACATGATCAGACGTGTGAAGAAGGTAGCATTACACACTAAGGCCTCATTCACACACAACGCAAGAACAAAATTGTACGCATATTTGTAAATGCGTATAGTCACATATATGCATGAACCGTATGCAATCCCAGAATGCATCATTTTTAATAGCAACTTTATTGCCTTGTACGCACGCTCACATGCAAAATACGCAGACATTCCGAGCCCGGACAGATCTTGGTTTCATTTTTTTGAGTATCTTTACGCAGCGCAAAAAACGCAGCTATGTGTATACAGCCATTTATTTGCATATGCGGAAAAACGCTGTGCGCATTGTGTTATGCGGCAGTAATGAGGCCTTAAGCTGACTTTTGAGATAGCATCCGTAGTGTTGGGAAAAAAAGCAATCTACTGCAAAGGAGGTAGGTAATAGAATAGTAGGTCGGTAGGTTAAATGGGCTCTGATCTTTTTTTTATTTTTTTTCCAACTAATGAAGTTTTAAAGATGTTTTGAAAGCCATTATACTCTATAATGATGACCAAGCCTCACCCCATATCATTAGCAGAAACGTGTAGGAGAAAATTAAGCGTTACCCCATAGCAGAGACAGTAATATGCCTACTATTATTTTTACTTGGTTACCAGCCGTCAGAGCCCCTGCAAATACTTGGACGTACCAGAAGAACTTAGCAGACCGAATACTAGATTCGTATCCATAGTGTTTGGTTAGCTTTACAAAGTTAAGAATTGGTGTCTTTGTTCAGAGTTTTATATGTTTTGTACTATAGAACAGTTTAGGCAGGTTTTGCAGTTATTTATGCAGTATTGATGAATATATTGCTCTCTCTGTCCCATTTGTAGCCAGTACCAAGGCCTCCTGTACCGTCCCATAAAGTGCCACCATACAAGGCAGTCTCTGCTCGATTGCGACCATTTGCCTTTTCACAAAGCACACCAATTGGTCTAGATAGAGTTGGACGCAAGCGGAATATAAGAGTTTCCAACAGTAAGTATTTTACATTTTGCTTTTTAGAAAAATGCATGCTTTAAATGACTAACTGGTATTTGATAGGCATATTCTATTCTGTATCCATATCTGTCTCCTCTGTCACATAGCCTGTGCCATTAAGAAATCACCAATAGTAATCTCACAATCATTGTAATTGGTCATTGAGGGGGAATATTTTAACACTTGGTTCTATACAATGCACCATATGCTGTATTAGCCATTTGCCACACAAGATGGTATGAATTTGTGTGGTTGAGTATATCCCAAGCTAAAAACATATTCCAATGAGTACAGCTGTCCCAGTGACAACTATGTAAGAGGGGATTTCCAATGACTGGTGAGATTTCCTTTCTCTTGTGTTTTGTCCTCAAAGCAGAAAGTGAAGGGACACCTCCCTCTTCATTTCAGCATCAACTGTTCATATATATTGTTGCGCTGTTTTATACCAGTTTGAATACAAAGAAATCTGTCCCACAAATTTGTGCACAATCTTTCCATTTGGCTAATCATTCATGTCTTTTATATGTATGCAATTTGAAAAACTTGGGTGACGACATGGAGCCATGTAGGTCAAAATTATTTATCATTGAGGAGATGTTGAAAAATGGATGTGCAGTAGACTGCTGGTCCCTTTTTAATGTTATTTCTTTGCAAAAAATAGTATGAACGCTTTTACCAAGTCTGCCCTGAGTTATGTGGTGGAAGGGATTGCTGTGGGTCCAGACATTGCACAAATACAGCTAAAGACAAGCATATATTGTGCCTGTTTATTTTGAGAGATGATTGTCTTTTTTTGTTTGTGGAACAGAGATTGAATAAATCACAGGACTTCCTGCTCTGTAAGTTTGCTGAGTAATTGTCCTTCTCTGATCGTGCTTAATGCGTCAACCCTTTGGTGCCAGGACAGAATAATGTGCAAAATCAGAATATTTATTTTATATTACATTACATATTATATAGTGTGTAATAAATAAATATATATA
>NW_017307917.1:25970-74619 GCF_000935625.1 Nanorana parkeri | reverse complement strand
TAGTATTGTTTATATGTCTTCATATACTGGTGCAGCAACATTTTCAACACCTCCGATCTATCTATGCTAAGGCACATAGCCGTAAACCAGATCCTGTGTGTGTTGGATGTGTTTGCAGTCCCGATCACACTGGACAGACTAATCTGAGTTCCCATTTCATACCTCTTGCTGCTTCTGTATAATTGGATAATACAGAATACATTATTTAGCTATCACCAAATTCAGCAAGAAACTCTGCCAACAGTTCTGCTCACTGAGATGCTGCATTCACACATATAGAGAAATGTAGCCCCCATCCACACTTGAGGGTAGGCGGTTTTCAGGTGATTTTGAACCATTTCTTTTTACATGTTTTTCTGCTGTTTTCTGGCTTGTGCATTTTTGTTTTAGTAGATGGAAAGATAGTTACTACAAGGAGTAGACAATTGTTAGGTGCAATATTGCACAAAAAACATGTTGCACACTTTTTTCATGTGTTTTTTCCATGCCTCTGATGTCTATGGGGCCAGAAACGTGCGTGTCCTTGGCAGTATGGTCGCAGTTGGTACTTACCAGCCACTGACTTCAGCCAATAGAAAAACATATTTATGCCGGCTAACTAAGAAAAGAGGGATTGTTTGCAGGCAAACGTTATTTACACAGGTTTTACACATCCGACTTCTGAAGGTAAAGTGGATTTTTTCACAGAGTTTTGACCACTACAATTTAGGTAATTCTAAAGAGCTGTGACATAAGAAATAATACAATAAAGAGCTTGCAACAGCATTTAGGACCCATTTAGGCCCAATGCGTTGGGGGTGTACTGGCTGTTTTTTTCCAGAGCAGCTGCAACGCAAGACAAGGCTATTTGCTTGTTCCAGATGGGCTCAGTTCACACTACTGCACTGTGTTGGTGTGCGCTAAAAAAAGTACGGCATGCAGTACTTATTTTCAGCACAGGGCAATGTGGTACAACGCAGTGCCCATAGAACTTAATTACATGTATTGGCAGGAAATGGGGCTGCAGAGCTGTCATGGAAATTTGCAATTTGCCTACAGTTTGGCACAGTGTCTCACCAGCCAAAAATGAATTGTTTTCTTGTAAGCAAAAGGGCAGTGGAATTTCTCTGTGTGTCTTTATGTACCGTCACTGGGTAGATGAGGAGATTATGGTGGATCCCGGTAGTCTGGTGATGTAGGAAGAGATAAAGTACAAGCAGATCTCTCACAGCCCCTGACATCTTCTTCTGTCTGCACCATTAAAGTGAAACTCCATTTCAAAAAATGTCCTCCTAGAATTACTTTCATTCATGGAAAGAAATGTAGCAGGTGTACCTGTTCTGTAGATGGTGAGATAGAAGTTGCCTCTGTCTAGGGAAGGTCTGATATGCTATGATGAAATGGCCAGTCTGGCGTTGTAAAGAAACATTTCACAATTCATACATTCTTTTATGGTTGGAATATGTGTCCCCATTATCTCAATATCTCCCATTCATACTCTTACAGTGCGTTATTTCATTTTTTTTTGGAGTTGAATTAAGGCAGCCCAAAATTTTTGAGAATGAAACTTGATCACATTGACACATCCTAATCTGGCTCCCCCACTTACCTGAATCCATGGGGTTCTTCTTCCTGTAGGCTGCTGTTTTTTTTTTTTTATCTGGCGCGGCTGTGCGTGGTTCTTGCCTACACAAATGCATCATCCATTCACAAATCCTTTGACGGGATCTTTAAACTGAGAAGCAAAAAGTCCCATCTGCAACGGCGGCTGAGACACTTCTGAGTTTTCAATGGAATACAAGTGCAGTGGCTCTGGTCCCTGTTACTGAATATCCATACCTCGGTACAGACAGGGACGGGGGTCAGGTCATTGCACCACAATCCACTGATCGCAGTTGCAAGGCTTTACTGGCTCCTATGCAAAAAAAAAAAAAAATGCAATTTTTTTTCTTTTATGGATGTGTGCATTTATTATTTAGACTTTAGCTTTAACCTCTGTTACCATGCATTCCAAAGCAATTTTCTTATCCAAACCAGCTCTGCCGCCCCAACAGGCAATCTTGTATTGTTTGCCTCTATTCACACTGGTAGCCGAATGGTATTACTTAGTACTCCACCTGTGCAAAGCAGTCATGAGAGGAAAATGGACACAGTCATTGCTCACTTGCCACTGAAAATGATATATGTCTATCTCTGCCTATCGAACTTTAAGCTACTGGCCCAGAACAAGCATGCAGAAAGTGAAGTCCGAAATTCTGATCTGCATATTCGTCTGCAATTCATACTATTTTGAAGTCAGGATCAGCCAGGCAAATGGCATTTTCCCTCCCTGTTTTTTCTCATGAAACGTCTCCTTTAAGTCAAGTGTCTCAATAAAATCTTTCACAGCAACAAGCTCGGAATTGCTTAGTTCCCTTTAAGCTGCCCAGCAAGGTGGTGCATGCAGCCTTCACTGGCATACTGTTGCAGCATCTGTCTCTGGAAAGTAGATTACACTGGAGGCTCAACTACAGGAGTCTTGTCTGGCACTCGATGTTTGATTTGTGCTGCACTGGCAGCACTGCTGCCTGCTCGGCAGCATTCATATTGATGTTTTGCCGTTTTCAGCGCTTCCTCCCTAAGGGTACCCCATGTTGTCGTCATTTAAGCAGCCAAATTCGCAGCCACACATAATGTGGATCTCTGTCAGTTCCCTCCGAGTGCCTGGCCTGATGTGCAGGCGTGGAGTCTGGCAGCAATGAATAAGCTCTTTCTACAGCCGGCTTAGCAGCAGCTTCTCATGTTGACTGAGCATTTTTTTTTTAGTAGCTGCTGTGCTTCTGCATTTGTAACAGACGAGCCCCATTTTTTTATGCACTTGCTTTTTTCCCCCTTTTAATAAAAGCATGGTAGCTCGAGGGGAAATGGCACGATTTTGGAGTCTGGAAAGTCTTCACATGGGTAGGTGTGAGTCTGTTAATATATATCTGTCGCTCTCTTGGAAGTAGTTGACGTGAATGATTTGGGAGGTGAGTGTTGCTGTATATGGTGTGGATGGATTCTTACTGCAGGAAAGCTGGATTAGGATGTGTGCTATGCGTTACTACATGAAGCATCTTGTCTGGAAAAAATGAGGCAGAATCAAGGCATTTTATATATATATGTTTTATTTCCATGTCATGTTTTAGAACACCAGAAGAAAGCTTGGGGAAGCACGCCTTGACAGCTTTGCGTAATTAACACCTTCAACTGTGTCTTGTTGGAAATTAGAATTGCTTGTCTGTGTGTTGTTGACAAGTGGTTTTCTTAAAGGGTCAGCCTACTTAAAGTGAATTCATGAGAAAATATTTACTGGAGCTGCCATTTGCAGAGTTATTTGCTTATTTTTTTTTTAAGCTGATCCTGATCCTTGCTTTCACCATTTAGTAAGACTACCTACATGTAAGACTGGAACATGTATGCATGCAGTAAAGTCTGAACTGTCTTTACTCAATGGTTGTCCCAGGTCAGGAGCTCTTTAGATGTTGAAGAAAGCATGTGGATGGCAGCTCCAGAGCCTGCTTCTTTCAGCACTGGCAGCTTCCATAGTGATCCTCCTTTTATAGTTTCTTTTAAACTGATATTTCCAGTACGAGTTCTCTAAATACCTTGTTGGCCACTTATGTCCATTAGGAACTACAGTGGCTCATCTCCTGCCTTGTTCCTGGCTGGGCCATCCTCCTTTAGCTGAGTCTCATTCCTTGTAACAGCCACAGCAGACAAGTAGCCCTGAGAATGTCACATGGTGGAGTATTTGAGCTGTAAGGCCCTTTTCACACAGGCAGTCCATTCAGGTCCGCCTTTCAGGTGGATCTGATCAGAAGACCAATGCAACTCTATGGGCAGCCAAACGTAAACGGATGTGCGATTACATCTGATTACCCCCGACTCTTGTGATGGTTGAAAAAACTAAACGGACACTATCCGTACTGCTTTGATACATGGATCCCCTGCTGATTTGGAATGGATGGAGCCTGTGTGAAAGGGGCCTAAGAAGACTTTGGGGTATTTCCACTCCCCAGCATCTGTCTGCCAACATGTTTGCCATTGCCAACCTCCCCTACTGTAAATTCTAGTTCCCTGCATGTTATGCTGATCCAGTGGCTTTCATACTTTTGGAGTCATAAATCAAAAAGAAGCATGCAGATCAGGATCTGAGTTTTGTGATTTGAATGCCTGTTTTGGGTCATAGGTCACCCGTGGCAGCCTCCATATAGCTCCCAGCATCGATTTTCTTTTATAGTGATGGCAATAATGATACAATTTCTTCTGACTGTATTGAAATGCAATTTAAGATTAATGAGTTTATTAAATAATTAAAAGAGCAAGTGTTATCCATATTGTTTGGTTTAGCAAGGGATGATCTGGACTTGCAATGGCATAAGGGACTATTACGTTTTGCCCTACTGAAGGCACATGCAGTGCCTATTTGAGGAATGATTCAGTCAGCAAAGATAATGGACCTGAGACACTTCTAACATGGTCCCAACTTCTGACTTCATAAAAACAAATCAATCACATGGTCTCCATTTCTATACTGGCTACACTTGACACACTGATACACGTCAAGTTAAATTTAAAAAGCCATATATTTGTGTTGTGAGTTTTTGTTTCATTGCTCATGAACTGTTTATTTTTTTTAATTATTTCTGACATTTGAAATATGTAACACTACATGACTAGGTTATACCAAAATGGCTGCCTAACAGATGTGCTTTAGAGTAAATTGGGCAGCTGCTAGGCTGGCAAGTCTCAGGTAAGCTATGCACGCTGTGTCTCACATTTCTGCATATGTTTTCCAGTGCGATCCAGCTCTGAGGTACAACCAAGGTAGAACAAATGTTTTCACTACATCTGCTGCATCATTGCACGTGTCAGGACTATATTAACGTTTCTAAGCTTTCACACCCTTCTGTAGCAGATGCTTCTGCTGCGCATGGTCTTTTAATGAGTCATATGAAGAGTTGTTCAGTGGTTTCATATTGAAAGAAATGCTGGCTTGTTTAAGGGCTGTACCAACTTCATGCCAGGACATGGTGAAGGCAGTCATTATGTATGTTCAGGCAACGTTCTGAAGAATAGAGTATTTATAGGGCATCTGGTGACCCCCAATGAAGCTTTTACATGTTACTGATCAAAGTGGTGGCTCTTGGAATTTTCAATTTAAGATGATAAATATGCCAACTATAGATGAAGGTATGGCAGAATGTTACTGACCAACTTTTATGCCCTTCCTTCCAACCATCAGATGGTTCAGTGCCATGCCTTCTTTCCTTGTCCTAGGATACCCACAGTCTGTATTTTCAGTAAAATTCTGACATGTTTTCCAGGAAGAAGTGAGGGTCTGACACAGGACATGAGATATAATCATAATTCAATTTGTGCTTATTTAAAGTGAACTTGTAGCATCCCAGACTTGGTAAACTAACAGCCAAGCAGAGCATCATGGTGTCTGCTAACTACTATAAATGTGCGCAGAATAACTTCTGTGCACCCAGAGGTCCCTGAAACCCTAGATACATGCCGCCCTGAAATCTTCAGAGTTACTCTGATTTCATACTCTGTTCTGCCCTCAACCCTTTTCTGTTCCAGGCCTCCCACGCTCACCCTGTTAAGGTCTTTTACAATGCAATGTATGCATTGTATGTGGCACCCCCCCACCTCTATTCAAGCTTGACTTCTCCATTATTCCCAGAGAATTTTTGTACAAGTCATACTGAATTGAGAAAGCTGGTTGGATGTCCAGTGAAACGTCTTCAAGAAAAATACAGCAAGTCCAGTTGCCTTGACTTATTTTTTGCAGATATATTTAGATTCAGGTTCTGTAACAATCTTTTCATGTCCTTTGCATGACTTCTTGATCTGATTGCAGAATGTATCCGAGTAGTGCTCAGCACTGGAAAGAGAAAATCTGCCGCAGATAACACAGACGTCACCATTGCTTTATGATTCTTATATCGGCCAATTTACACATAGCTGCAGTAGGCACAGATATGAAATTGAAAACTTAACATGTGAGTTTAAGTAGAATGTATGAACAATCTTACACAGAAGAATGTTGTCAGAACAAATCTGTCTGTATTGGTGGTGTTTACATTTTCTGTGTTGTCAGTCCCTGTTCACACCTGGGCGTTTTGATGCTCAAAGCGAAGCGCAACAAAACTCTCAATGCAACAAATCCCATTCATTTCAATGGCCCCTGTTCACACCTGAGTGTTTTGTCGCAAACTGTAAAATGCCGAACGAAGGAAAAAGTACATGAGCTCTTTTTTTGCACATTTTTTTCCGCGCATTTGTCCATTCACTGTAATTTCTTTCCATGTGCTTGCTAAAACACACGTCTTCATGTGTGCATGTCTAAATGTACAAAACACGCGCTGATGCCTAGATGTGAACGGAGCCTAAATCATTTTTGCATGCCTTCTTTCCATGGGGCCAGTATTGAGAGAAATATGGTGCTGCCACTGCTGACCACCTCTGAAAATGCTATTTGCCTGGATTCTGTGGCTTCCATACTTTCAGTCTCTGACCCAGAACAAGCATGCAGATCAAGAAAGTCAGTAAAGGCAAAACTATCGATCTGCATACTTGTTCCAGGTCAGTGACTGAAAGTTCTGAATACACTGGACTACAATGACACCCAAGGATCTAGTATTTTCTGGGGGAGGTTAGCAGTTGTAGCTCCCATCCTTCCACAGTAGAGCATCCCTTCAATATAATCAGACAGTTGTACACAATATACATACACATTTTCTGTTCCTAGAAGCATGGTGAAAGTATGTGCAAATGTCACATGTAGTTTTCAGAAAGACATTTTTTTCAGGAGAAGAAATCATTACCATTTGAAGAACCGATGTCTTGTATAAAAGTTTTCTCCTGGTTGTTGACCAGTCTGACAGTTGGTGTTGCCCCCATTGTAAAACCTGTATACCCTAATGGGTACCGTAGTACTGAGTCTCTTGTTAACTGCAGTTTAAGCATGGACAATAACTGGATTGCATATGGAGGGGGCAGTTTTTTCCAGGGGTGTTTGTTTTATTTTGCAGAGGTTAATGTGTCACTGGCCACTGTGTCCATGTGGAAGGAAGACCCAGAGCCCAGATTTCGTTAGGCTGATTGTTGTCTGACACCTATACTGTTGGGTTGTTGTTACTAAATAAATAGAAGTTGAAGCATTTATCAAGAACAATACAAATGATAGTTGGATTTTTTGTGTCCACATTTGGTATGTTCTCTGTGGTAATAGCCTCCTAAAGAATCTATTTCCTATGACTTACACTTTGTCCTTTCCTTAGTCTCTACAGATGGAGGAGCAGAATCTACCACTTTGGTTGATGATAATGGAAGTGAGGAAGAATACAGCTATGAAGAACCCTACCAGGCCAATCCAAGGTATCTGCAGCAGGGAGGAGAACAGCTGGCCATTAATGAGGTAAGTTTCATCTGTCTATTCAGTTGTCCTGCATGGGTGATCATGTCTTTTATATACCTGGGCATCATGGGTTTCAGATAATTGCATACCAAGGTAAAAGTATATGTCCCTTTTTATTCCTGAAGTTTGTTCATTTTCTTTTCAACGCTTTTCAGTTTTGGGTAGGTATTGGTGGCCTGAACTATCCATCGACTTCTCCTCTAAATGGTGACAGTTCACTAGTAATGTGTGTATCATCTGCCTTTCATAAGGGAAATCACTGCAGCATACCAGAAGCCCAGCACATCACAATGGCAGCTGAAAACCCCTATTTTTAACACAAATTGTAAAACAGTGCAAGCTTTTATTTTGCACGCTAGCCAGTGTGCAGGAAATTTTTTGTGTTTTTTGTATTGTCCACAAACATTCCCACATAATAGCTAGGCATTCCAGACCTATCCAGAGGTTTGTGCAGCTCTCTGTACCACAGGCAGTAGTGTATGCTCTATATGACAGCCTACTGTCTAGTAGGTTGTGGGCGTGGACTTGGACTTGTATTGGAACTTGCACATGAGTCACCCACTGCTGCAGTCCCACTGAGAAGGCTGGAGCTATAAAATCTAATGAGGCATAATTTGTGTCCCTTCCCATGAGATGAGGAAAAAGCCCTTGCCCTGATTATGTATCATAAAACATTGCATAAGTAGAAGAAAAATGTTGAACCACTACGTGGCTCTTGTCCAAAACACTGATTAATCGTGACAAAACCTGGCCTGATCTGCTGACTCCCTTTCACATAAATTACATCATCGTACGTCTTCTGCACTACCACACTTGTTACTGGGCCTATAATAGCAAGTCCATCGTGAATAAATGTACAAAGTCAGCATATGGAGTGTCACTCTGTGACAAGCAAGCACTGCTTATGCTGCTCCCTTATTTGTAAGGGACAGGCAAGTGTGCCTGTGCCCCCCTTCTACCCCTTTGGCTGACATTATGCTTTATGTTGGGACACGTTGGATTTGAAGTTGTTTTGAAGTTGTTGGTTGAAGTTGTTTTTTTTTCTGTGGCTGCGGTGAGCCCATCTTTTTTAAAAGGCGGCTGGGTTATCCATTCCTTCGAATTTTTAATTCTGACTCAGCAGTGTTCTGGTATGTGACCATTTTAAATTAGAAAAAAAAAGCTTGTCTAGTAATCAAGATTTCTTAGTCAAGAAAGATGTAAAACCAAACTCCAGGAAAAAATTATCATTTGTACACCATGTACACCCCCTGCCCACAGAACATACAGCTTTTAAGTGATAGTTTGTAAACTTTATTTTTTTCCCCAGAGTTTGGCTTTATTGACAGAAAGCACATCAAACCCTATTGCACATACTTCTTGTGAACCCATACACAGATGTGAGTGCTGTGGGTGGTACCATTTAAATCCAAATGTAGAGAGTCAGCACACCAGAATAAGATCCAGATAAAGAACTCATTAAAGTCCCATATCACAACAAAACACCTGATTTAATGATTTAAGACATCTCCCAATGAGATTGAGTTTTGTGGTTTCCCATGGGGGAAGGTCAGAGTTCCTCTTTGTTTCATTGAGATAGTTGTGAAATCCCATATGATGAAATGATCTCCAGTTACCGAACATTAACTTTTAAAATTTCCCTCAGCTGAATTTTGTATTGCATCGTTTGTATAGTACTATTTTCAGGGAGAGTAAAAAAGAGAAGCAATCCATGTTGAACTATATTTATTTTTGTCTTGTTAAAGGGATATTGTTTCTAAAATAATCGACAATTGTAAAACATAATCTATAGAAAGTCCAAAGATCTCCCATGTCTAAATGAACATTTCAATAGAATTCTGTACTTACTTTCAGCACACACTGGGAGGAATTCATAAAAACTGGAGCAGACAGAATCTGGAGCAGGTGCCCATGTCAACCAATCACCGTTTGTTTCATTTTCAAAGCTTAACTGGACAAACTGAAAAGAGACGCTGATTGGTTGTCATAGGCAACTACTCCAGATTCGGTCGGCTCCAACTTTTATGAATTCCCCCATTGTTGTCCATCTTTCAGACTTAGCTCCACACTTTTGATTCTTGGACAAAGCTTCACCTCAGGGCTGATGTGAAGTAATAAGACCACCCTGATTTGTATGGTTTAAGATTAGACCTCTCATTCTGGAACAAATGGGACAATTAAAGCATAAAGGAACCAACCAGTATACTGAGAACAAAGGAGGCCTGCAAGTAGCAGAGTTCAGCAGCAATTTGATGACCCACTGATTGGCCAGTGTTGGTCTTCTAAAGGAGGGAGGGGGGAGTTTGGGAAAATCTCACCATCGAGATCAGTCCCTATTGCACATGGAGATCTCTGTGCAATGAGTAACTTCACAGTGGCACATCAGTTACCGGCTGCATTGTGAACACAGCAGCAGATTTAAGAAGGTCAGATGTGTCATCCAGTAATTGATCAGACCACTGACATCTGTAGCTGTAGACATTGTGACGTATGGGCCCACACTGACTTCTATAGCTGTAGAAACTGTGGAGCAATTCATCCTCAAAGTTTACAAGAGAAGCAGTGAAGTCATTCATGCCCAGTCTCAGCACTTTGCTCTCCCCTCTTCCTGTGCACTTGCTTTGTGTTTACAATAAAATCTAGAAGGCTTCCAAGTCACTGCTGGGGGAGGGTGCACTTCTACTGTTACATTTTAAGAACAATTTACAATGTCTTAGAAAAGAATATGGACATTTAAAGATCTAGAATATCTATAGGTACTAACATCCCAGAGACACTTAAATGAGACAAAAAGCAAAACCTACTATAGCATCTACTTGCCATTTGTAATTGGTGTGTCCAAAATAAAATTGCTTGTCACAAATTTACATTATTTTTGCATTATTGTTAAATAGGTCCTTGGTGTCAAAGTTTGCAGATTTTTAAAAAATGATTATAATTTACTTTTCAGTTGATCAGCGATGGCAGTGCAGTGTATGCAGAGGCATTATGGGACCACGTGACCATGGATGATCAAGAGTTGGCCTTTAAAGCAGGAGATGTTATACGAGTCCTTGAGGCTTCCAATAAGGACTGGTGGTGGGGTCGGATTCGAGACACAGAGGCCTGGTTTCCAGCAAGTTTTGTCAGGGTAAGTTCTGTTGTACTCTACTTGCAAATTACCTTGATGTATTAGGTCTTTTGAGGAACATCAAGAGCACGCAGGTTTGGACAAGGAAAGGCTTGACATGTAGGCCCTTGTAGTACTCTGTGTAGGACCACAGATTATGCTGCCACTGCTTAAAATGTAGCCTTCAGCCTATTATTTTTAATGTTTTTACCCCCATTTGGTTAGATTGAGGACGAATCAGAGGCTCTTTAAAAGAGAATTATGAGGCGAGTGATTTTCACTCGGCCTCATAATGTGAGCCGACCTGTGACAATGCAACTGTCACAGGTCGGCTCAGTAGTTCGGGAAGTGAGCGAACACATATCGTCGCTTGCTCACTTCTCGATCTATCCCTGCAGAGAGCCGTGACTGTCACTCGCGGCTCCCTGCAGGGATCCCCTCCCCCCCCCAGTCCGATCCTCCAGCACTGACTGGCGAAACGGAAGGGGGGGGGGCACAGCTGGCTCTGCCTCTGGATAGGCAGAGCCAGCTGTCAATCCCGCAGCTGGGTGGATCCAGACAGTATGTCGGGATCCGTCCAGGCTGTGGCGTCTCAGTATACTGCGAGCTGCAGCTCGCGGTATACTGAGCTTTGGGTCACGGGAGGACGCTAGTTTGTGTTCTACCGTGACCCTTAGGAGAACTATGGGGAAAAGAACTGACCCCATAGTTCTCCTTTAAAGGTTTGTATTGCTGTCCATTGGGGAGATTCCCTCCACTTGCTGTACCAGGGCAATGGTCAAAGGCACAAATGGTGATCAGGAGTGCAGATGGCAATAAAATTCTGACAAGGGTTCTGAACATTTTCCACTCTGTAAAAAAAAAAAATTAAAAAAAAAGTTTGATTTTAAAGCTTAGTTCTTGGTGGGCTTTATAATTTAATTACTCATTTGTATGGAGCCTTTTCCTCCTTATTGGTATTTTTTTATAATGTGAAAAAAGACTCCTGCAAGGTCGTTACCTGCGTACAAACATTAGCTGTGCGATTCTTAACCCTGGGAACATTCATGTTGTTGGGTCTATTTAATCTTGGTTTTGTTCTTTGCTTCAGTTTGTTTCAACAAAGCTATGTATTGAGCCATTCAGTAAAGGACAAGTCCAATGCCAATGAGTCATCCATTCTTTTTGTAAATTTCAGCTTGAGCTATGGAGCTTGTAGAACAGCAATTAATAGAGATACATATGTTAAAAAAAAAGAAGCCTAAAGCACCACCTGCTGGCTCAAAAAGAGAATATAAAATAGTAATATGTACTATTTCATATTTACCTGACAAATGATTTTTAAAGATCTTCTTTTTTCCAGTTTTTATCATAGAAAATAAATTATAATGAAGTGATATATTGCACTTAAAAAAATACTGGCATATGAACCAATTTATCATTGATTAACTATTTTGTGTTTTTTATTGTTTTAGCTGCGAGTAAATCAAGAAGATGTTTCAGAAAATTCAGGCAGTCTACATGATGAAGAACATGACACTGATATTGGCAAATTTCGCCTTAAGAGTCCTGAAAACAAGGACCAAATGAGAACAAACGTCATCCGTGAGATAATGAACACTGAGAGGGTCTACATCAAACATTTGAAAGACATCTGTGAGGTGTGTTTTCCAGCTATTTGTAACAGATGGTTTGTTATTACCTGACCATGCACATATTCGTACTAGGTGCTATAGTCATTCTGCACCAATCACATTAGGAGAACCTGGCACTTGTAAGTGTTCTGTGTGGCTCCTGAACCATATGCCTTGTGTGTTAAGCTGCCTGCTAATTGGGTAAATATTATGTTAAGGTTAAGATTTTACTGGATAAGAATTGTTTCATGTATTGAGCAGTAACCCTTCTCAGTACGACTCTGAATCTATACATAAACAGTTGGGTACTGGACAGCTGGGGATTGTACAGTGGCTGCCCTGTCCAGGTGTCACATCCAGAGGGTCACTGGGGATGCTGAAAATCACTGTGCTAAATACAGTCAGCAGTATAGTATAGTTACATAGTTACATAGTATTTGAGGTTGAATAAAGACATTAGTCCATCAAGTCCAACCTATTAGGATCTCATTCTAGGAGTACCTGTACCCCTGTATATTACGGTCCCTTAAGAAATCGTCCAAAAGTTTCTTGAACAATTCCACATTCTTTGCTGAAATCACTGTCTGTGGCAGTGAGTTCCAGACCCTAACTGATCTTACTGTGAAGAACCCCCTTCGCCCCTTGTGCTGGAATTTTTTTTCCACCAATTTTAGGTGGTGGCCTCTAGTTTTTGTAATGGAGTTAATTTTAAACAGTTTATCGCTAATGTTGCTGCCACCATTGAACATTTTGTACATGGAGATCATATCCCCCCTTAATCTCCTCACCTCCAATGTGAACATGTTTAAATTTAGTAGCCTTGTCTCGTAGCTCTGGTCCTCCATACCCCTAATTAGTTTGGTTGCCCTCCGCTGGACTTTTTCCAACTCAAGGACATCTTTTCTTAGTACTGGTGACCAGAACTGGACCGCGTACTCCAGATGAGGTCGAACCAATGATCTATAAAGTGGCAAAATTATAGACTTGTCCCTGCAATACATCCCCTTTTTAATACAGGACAAGACCCTGCTAGCTTTGTTTACAGCAGCCTGGCACTGCAAACTACCTTTCAGTTTGTGGTCTACAATGACCCCCAAATCCTTCTCCATTTCTGACTTCCCTAGCGGCATACCCATAATTGTATAACCCATTTGTTTATTTTTAATTCCAAAGTGCATTACTTTGCATTTATCGACATTAAACCTCATCTGCCACATTAATGCCCACTCCCCTATTTTATCCAGGTCCTCCTGTAATGTTATAATGTCTAAGTCCGTGTCTATTACCCTCCCAATTTTGGTGTCATCCGCAAACACGGAAATATCGCTGTTAACACCCAGTAGCCTGTGCTAAATACAGTCAGCAGTGTCCTGTTCTGGGAGCGTCTGGAGCGACTTGCCTTCCGTACTCTGGACAAAGTGAGTGGCTCATTCCACTACTTGCCCATTCAGCAAAGGTATTGTATTTTTTTTTTCAGTGCATACAAGGAGTCCAATGGTTGGACTAGGTGGTGGTTGTCAGGTTATTCACCCCTTCTGTCCAGTGAGAGCCTTGTATTCATTGAAGAAAACGCAAGATGTTTGTTCAGTGGCATAGACGAGCGAGCAAGCGATTCTGTGGTTAATGAACAGCTGATGAAGTTGCTCTAGCAGCACCTAAAAGAGGACAGTGCTGATTTGTATGCAGCACATGCTACTGCAGTGAACTTCTGAATCCCCAGCACCCCCCCCCAGAGGAGGCACATGAATAACTACATGTAACCAAGCTCAATGTAAGTTTGCAAATTCCTGGAGTTCAGCTTTAACCCCTTCCCACTGCCCGTACGCATATCTGTTGCAGCATGGCAATGGGCTTTACTGCCATGCTGTCACCTATGTGAATACTGACTGCAGGCTTCACTGTTCTGTGATGGGGGGTGCACTCAGTTGATCATCCCAAGCACTGGGACCACGCTCTCTACAACCTCTACTGTTTACAATCAGGATGCAGGTAGAGTGGGTTTTTGATCATGTGACCACTGTGACAACAAATCACAATGATCAGGAAGCATTGGCAATATCTCTGGTTTTAAGATCCCCTTAAATGTCTGGCATCCACCATAAGAAATGGGTTAATAAAGCCTCACGTAAAACATTCATTGGTGCCCTACCATGCTTTTAGCCATGCCTTTTTATTGGTCCATTATGTAATAAAAGGTTTTACTGAAGAATTGCAAGGCTGTATTTATTCACAAATCTTGACTTTACCTGTATTTCTGTCCATCTGGTCCTGAGATTTACACAGCTCTGACACAGAGCACAGCCTTGTTTGGGAAGAGAGGATAATAGAGTTTTCTGCTGCAGTTAAGCAGCACTAAAGCTGACCATACACTGGCAGGTTTTCATACAAACCTTCATACTAAAAATCTTGTGGACTTGAGCAATGTTCAAAATTTTGCTTTTATGATTTCTTTAGCTAGAAATCATTCTGACCAATGAGCATCTATTTCCTATCAGGGGGCTAGTATGATAATTTCCATCTTATCATTAGGGATACCGTTGTTATTTATTGAGTTTACATATGATAGTTACCGCTGGTTGGCTCGTTCACATCGCACGCCAGGGGACCAAAAACGGAAACATAAATTTATTAGAAGGAGAAAAGAAAGAAAGAAAAGAAAAAGGATAAGGAATGGAGAAATGGAGACTCCTGAGCACCGGGTTTCTGAATCAGAATTTAACCTGGGTTAGCTGACGATGTGCGAGGAGGGTTCAGAATTCCTAGATATGTCAGCCATGGGTCCTATACCGCTTGGAAGTTGTGGTATCTATCTTGTAAGATGCTATATAGCTTTTCATGTGTCATGATCCAGTTTAGTTTAGATAGTACCGTAGAAAATGGGACCCTTTCGGCTTTCCAGGACCGAGCTATTGATAACTTGGCTGCTAAAAAAAAGGATAGTAGTTTGCCCTGCCCCTTAGTGATCCCCTTAACTGATTTATTCAATAGCAGATGCTGGGGGTCTCTTGGGACATGCACCCGGAGAATTCTAAAGAGCAAGGCAAAGAAACGATTCCAGAAGGAACGCAGTTTTGGACACTGCCACCAGACATGAATCATCGTGCCCAGCTGATTACATCCTCTAAAACATAAAGGACTAGACCCTGGGAACATGGTGGCTATCCTTGCTGGGACCAGATACCATCTGGAGAAAACTTTGTAGTTGGCTTCCAATAGGGAGACATTAAGCAATCGCATAGTTAATCTCGTGGTGCACTGTTTCCATTCGTCTATAGAGAGGACTTCCCCTAGCTCGGCTTCCCAAGCAGCCATATAGGACAATTTAGTGAACGGGCCAAGCTGAGCCACGTAGATTATGGAGATCCCCCCTCCTAGACCAGGGGCTCCCAGACACCACCTTTCATAATGTGTCAGCAGCGGAGTGCCAGCTTCCGGTAACTTTAATGACTGTAGGAAGGACTTTAAGGACTGTTGGGTCAAAATTATGTTTGTTTTTCCCATTAGATTTTGGAAATTCATGGAGTTTCTTGAATGAAAGCCCCGTTCTTAGAATTCCGTTAGTTCGTCACGCTCCTTTGAACTTTTTTTGCCACTGTGGTCACAAAAAGATCATTGATTTATTCCATTAACTTTTAGAAAATCAAACTTTCTGAAAACAATTTTTTCTAAATAAATTCTACTGGTGTATGGTCGGCATTACAGGTGTTTGTCCTTTCCTCAGCCTATGACTCAGAAGTGAAAGGAGAAGCAGCACACTGATTACTTTTATCTCTACTTTTCCCTTACCTTCTATCTGCGTGCCCCTTATTGGCTTACAAGAAGTGTAACACAGCTGACTGGCTCCTTGCAATATTTCTCCTTTTTTTGTGTGAGATCTACTGTGCAGGGATTGCAAAAGTCTGCTACCAAGTCAAATGTAGACTGCTTTCATTATTAATACACTTAATTAGATATTCAGGTGTACAGGGCTGCATTCATTTGTGCCTCTTAAATCTTATGCTTAAAGTTCAGCGTCAAACCAGTAACAATTTTCATTATATACGGCTCTTATCTAGACTTTGACAACACAACCAGACGAGGTCAGATCTGGGCTACCTGTAAATCTGCAGTTGCTGAGCAGCTCCAAGTTTTACCTTGCTCAGCTTGGCCCCAGGGGAAATGTAGAAACAGTTATGTATGTTCCCTGTTAACACCATATATGTTCGTGGTGTGCAGACAAACGTGGCTGTGAACAAGCCCTTAGCGTGCCATAGGTAGCACATGCCTGGCCTAAATTTCACCAAACCTTTTTACTGCACTTTGCTTGCAATAATCTGGTGACTATTTCATCTGTCATTGCAGGGCTACATCAAGCAGTGTCGAAAACACACCAGCATGTTTACTGAAGGGCAGCTCAAGACCATTTTTGGTAACATTGAAGAAGTCTACACATTCCAGAAGGCATTCTACAAGAATCTAGAAAAACAGTACAACAAAGAGGAACCTCATCTAAGTGAAGTTGGTGCTTGTTTCCTAGAACATGTGAGTTAATTTAAGCTAAATTCATATATATCTTGCTGGAAGGGTTTCATTATGTCACATTGATTAAAGTGTCGCAACCCAAAACCATAAAATGTCATATACTGCAGCCTGCCAATCCTTAAATGTGGAGTCTGCATTTAAGTTTTTTTTCTTTTTTTAATCTTTTTTTCCCCCCTTTATTTTGCCCTGGTGATCTGACCAGTAACACACTTCCTGCTTTAGAGTGTCTCCACTCCACTCTGTTGAGGCGCAATGTAGCCACCATTCGACAGTAACATTGTTACCCTGGGTAGAGGGTGACTTGTTAGATATGTTGGAAAAACAACAGCATATTACTGACATTCTGATGTTAAATGTCTTTTGAGCTGAGATGGCAGTGTAGTGCATGTTGCGCTCTATGTCCATGCTTCTCTTTGATACACAGGAAGCTGATTTTTTTCTAATATCCGTTTTCCTCACAATGCTGTATTCAGATGTAATATTCTTCTAAGCAAGTAAAACGTAATTCCGCATTCCTTGTGATCTCAGTGCTTCATCGAAACACATAACCAACAAGATGCACTAGCAGGTTTAGATGGACTTGACTAACAAATTGGCTACGCTTTTTAAGCAGTTGCAGCAACCGGGGTTTTTTTCCTGTTGGAATAAAGATTTTACATAAATGAATAAACGCTGACTATAGTAAGCAAGCTGCCAAATGGTTTGTGTCAACCCTCTAACTTCCAATTTTGCCAGACAGTTTGGACTGTTAAGGAAGTTGAAAAATAAGACTTACTGGTGGATCACCAAGTGGAAATAAAGGAAAAATGTCTAACAAAAAAAAACTAATGCAGCCTCCAGATTTAGGGATTGGTAAGCTGCAATATATTACATTTTTGCTTTTGGGTTCAGATATGGTTTATGTTGTAACAGGTCAAAACCCCTAAATTTGAAGTCCAACAGTACACCTAATAAGCCTACAAGGGTTAAAACGGGTTATAGAACAGGGAAAGGGGAAGTCAAGGAAAGATTCCCACAGCTACAGTGCTGCAATGTCCTAAGCTAACCAAGTTTGCTTCTTTTTGATTTGCAGCAAGAAGGGTTTTCAGTCTACTCTGAGTACTGTAACAATCACCCCAGTGCCTACCTGGAGCTCTCCAATCTCATGAAGCAAAGCAAGTACAGACACTTCTTCGAGGCTTGCCGACTTTTGCAGCAAATGATCAATATAGCCATTGACGGTTTCCTGCTGACTCCAGTCCAGAAGATCTGCAAATACCCACTGCAGCTAGCCGAGCTACTGAAATACACAACCTACGATCACAGGTAGGCAGGCACCTGTTACTTGCGTAATTAAACCAAGTGGAGACAGGCCATGGCACTGTTCCAGGATCACACTGCGTGTAGGTTTAGAGCTAAAACATACATCTGTGTACATTTAAAGGGAAACTAAAATGGTGTGGTGTCTGTTTTCATGAAAAATATTTTGTACTGATGTTTTATATCTGTGTTAATACTTTTTGTATAGAATAAACACACCATCTATGTTGCTCAGACAAAGCCGTCTCCTAAGAAAATACTACTCCAATCATGCAATATCTCTGTTTATATACTATACAATGTATTATAATCTATGCTGTTTGGATACCATTCTATTTATTATATACTATACTATTTATATAACATTTTTGTACTACAAATAACCATTTAATACAACTTGCAACAATGGCACAGGATTCCCATAGAAATATGGTTTTTCTAACAGGATTATATATGATAAGCCATTTTTCTACTCTCTTAGACATTGTACTGAGTCATCTGTACACATCGAGCAGGAAAAGGGTTAAGTGGGTGTTCATTTTGCTGTGCTTACATTGAAGCTTAAAGCGGACCTTTACACTAAAAAATCTAATTCTACCAATGCATCCCTCTATGTATGATGAATAATAACAACACAGACATGTCAGGTGTAAATGCTGTTACTTTGAAATACACTTGCAGAGCATTCACTTCCTGCTACGAAAAGGCAAATGACTTCAGTTTGCCAAAACAATGCACACTGGGATTGTCTTGTCATAAGCAGAGCATTGCTGGGAAATCTCATCTCGGGGAAAAGCATTTTCCTCTCCTGAGATGAACATGGTCACATGTCCTAGTCACATGTTCCAGATTTTAAGGAAGTAAATGGAGAGCTAGTAATCTGCCCTTGGTAAACATGGCCACTGTCAGAAGACAGTGGAAGAAAAGAGAAATAAGATATGCAAAGAATACAAAGCCCGCAATTATCTAGAAGTATGTGTTTGTAGATTGTCATTACTAAACATTTCTAAAGGTGTCTTTGTTGTTATTTTAACGATATGGGTAAAGGTCCGCTTTAAGCTATTCAGCTCTGTAAACAACAGTAAAAAGCTGGTGAGACCAGTTTTGCAAATATGTGAAAAACACCACCTGTTGCTGGAGGCCTAATGTTTCCTTAAAATCCTGTATTACCAAATTATAGGTGATTGTTCTAATCCGTCGTATGGTTGATGCAAGGTTCTACACTCGAGGCTGTGAGCTGATGCAACATAAAGGACAACTACAATTTTCAACCCCCACCCTCCATAGCACTCCAATCTATCCTAAAATCCCTTCCACACCACCAAGGTGCTTACTTGCCTCTCTGTAACAGTGTAGTCCTCCTTCATAGTTTACGTCCTGTGGCCCAAAATCTTCTCTGCCTGCATAGTATTTCCCTATATACTTGAACACTAGAGATGCTAAGGCTGTGGTGCCAGCGCTGGTGAAGATTTCAGGAAACAGGATGTTAACACTGAAAGAGGCCACTATTGCTAAAGAGAGATAAATATCATAGCGAGGAAGGGTGTTCTAGGCTTTCCTACACTCTGCGGCTGAATGGTGTGGAGAAGGGAAGCTCACTAGGTGCTGCTGGGAAATGCAGCTTTTAAGTAACCTACTGCATTGTCCTGCTTGTGAACTTGGTGCTTCTAAGCCTAGGGTATGGCTCTATACTTCTAAGAGGCAGTAGTTCTCTCAGATGGACACCGTTGTCATTATTGACATTCTGCTCAGCGCTGCCATCATCCCAGATGATATATGTAATGTCTGAACAGTAATTAGAGGCCATTTCACATATCTCCAAAAACATTTTTTTAAAATTGGCTTGGTTGCCTTGTGTTGATTTGCTCTGCATTAGAAGAGATCTGTGTGGATAGAGCTGTTAGTGACAGGCTATGACATGATTTGGGGAGAGGACAGGAGACAGGCAGGGTACAATTGCAGCAACAGAATATTCCACTTCACACATTTTCATTACCCTCCCAGAAGCATGAATTTAAATTGCAGAGGAAAACATCTGCAGCCCAGTACACTGGCTTTGTTGTGCCTCTCGCATCCCCAGCCATTTCTCAACCCCAAGTACAAGCTGTCAATGTTCGCCCTTGAATCGAGACATTCATCTAGCTTGGCTTCCAACGTTGTTTTGATGTCTTTCACTCTCATTGTTCCCTTGATTCCACAACATATTCTTAATTTCTCTCCCTCTTATCAGCCAGTGGTGCTCGGTGTATCGTGTGACCGTGGACTTCCCTCCATCAGAGTTAATGGATTTTCCTCTCGCTCACACAAAGGGGGTAGTGTTGGAGAATTTTGGAGCTCGGCGGGGAAATAGTGGATAGGATCAGCCAGTTTGATGGCTGTAAAATAGAGAATTCTTTCAATGTAGGGAGAGGGTACAGTGTTCCTGACCCGTCACTTAAAGAATGTGCTTACAGGAAGACATCCAGAGGCCGAGAGACCCATTTATTCCTATTATAATCAAATGTCCAGTTACAGTTTTAAAACTGGAACTATGATCGGGTCACCATGATGAAGCTTGCATGGCATTTATGTAATAGCCCTTAGTAGAAAACTACTCAGTAGAATGTGCTTATATTCTTTCTAGCTGATTTTTTATGAGCAATAGAATTTTCAGTGTTTTGCTCATAACCACATAGAATAAATATGCAGAATGGACTTGATGTGCTAATCTTAAAGCCGAACTTCAGGCAAATATAAAACCCCCAAATAATGAGATTTTACTGCTCCAAGCTCACTCCTGGGATGGACTACAATCTCATGTTTAGTTTAATCATTTGTGTAGAAATGATAGTCCATCACGAGAGCGAGCTTGAAGCTGTGGCTACTTACAACACACACAGGGACGAGGGGGAATAAGAGTAGCCACCCTCCAGAAGGAAGGACAGTGTCAGCACCAATTTAGATGTGATTTGAGGATCCAAAGCTGGAGTGACACACAAATAAGATATTTTGTATAATAGTTGAGGTACTTGAATGTATTTTTAAGATTTGACTCCTGCGTTTAGTGTCATTTTAAAGGTCAATAAGGAGTGTATGGATCCAAATGGCTCAATACATGTTTCCATATTCACTGGGCATTTAGTTGCACCACATTGACCTGAACAGTGCATATAGCATTCAGCCACCCAGTCCTATTTGCCCATGGACAGTGGGCCAATTGGAACCTGAAAAACAGGTATTTTCTGTATTTAAATGTGACCTTTAAAACTTGTAAACTGCCGGCACAGTTGATATGCAGGTACCTAGAGATCACTTACTTGAGTACTTACGTCAATCTTGCAATGCCCTGGGAGCACTGAAATCTGGGGTGCTTAGTTCCGCAAAATAGTTACCTTAGCTCTGAAGTTGGAATTGTGAGCTGCTCCCCTGTGTTTTATCTTCCCTCCCAATGAACAGAATAAATGGTAACCAGTACTCCAAATTTTCTTCAATATGAAATCCTTTTACTCATTCTAGCAACTCGTATCACTATTGTGTAGCAATGTTTCGGAACCCGTCCGGTCCCTTCATCAGGGAACAGAGTGATGTTCCGAAACACTGCAAGCCATGGTGATATGACCTGCTAGAATGAATAAAAAGATTTCATATTGAAGAAAATTTGGCGTGCTGGTGACCATATATTCTGTTCTTTGAGTACTTGGCCACTTCAGCCCCCCCCCTAACAATATATGGGGCTTCTCGGTCAGGAGTGCAGTGGGACTCCCCATTGTGCAGTGGGACTCCCCACACACACTTTATATTTAAGGCCCCATTCAAACACATAGCCGTAGCGGGAAAATGCGTCGCATTGATGCATGTTCGTACGTGTTTGTGGGCATTTGTTAACTACACTTGGAACATGTCCCCATGAACTTTTGTGTGCATTTGACATGCGTTCCCGGTACGCCTATGTGTGTATGGGGACTAAAGCATGCTATACACTGATGAAATTCTGCCTGTTTACAGCTGAATTGCCAAGATTTGATTAGCGGGTGATCCTGTCGCCACAACGAAATCGACTTTTGTTGAGGGAGCTGGTTGGAAAATTGTCAGTCAAAAATTGACTGCAGCCAATTAGTTGCAGTCACACTTAGGGTATTTTTACAGCAGCTGGCAAAATGCAATAGACACATGGAATCGAGTGAGCAGCCCCTTGGCAGGTGCATGGTTAGCTTTATTCTCTTACTCTTATCAGGGCATGTCAAAGCCAACCCTACTTTATTGAGATTACCTTGTTCAGGGTTTGTTTGTTTTTTTGTTGTCAGATCACAGCTCACCCATTGACTTGCACTGAAAGAGGGGAGCAGTATAGCACAATCACTGTAAGTGTAACTTAGCAGGAAGCAGAGTCTACATATGTACAGTAACTAGTGATAAGATTCCATTTACACATATATATTTAAAATCTATAACATTAACACATCGATGTGATGCATTAAATGAAACTGATCACATTGACATATACTGTACATCAAAAAGAAAAATGAAGTAAATTGTACTCAGCAGATCCTGTTTCCTGATACTTCAGTTCTCTCTGTGTCTTAAATCGGATGTCTTTTTAGGTTTTTCTTTTCCTAGGCTGGTAATGACGGATCTCAGTTACCACTTTGCAGCACACCCATTGCTCAGAGATTAATGCCTGTCTGTTTGTGTTGCAGGGATTACAGTAAAATAAAAGAAGCTTATGAAGCCATGAAAAATGTTGCCTGTTTAATTAACGAGCGGAAACGGCGGCTGGAGAGCATAGACAAGATCGCCTGCTGGCAGGTCTCCATAGTGGGGTGGGAGGTGAGTAGTGATGGCAGCATGCTCAGTGTTGGAATCTTTTATTAGAATGATGACTGTTGAGGAAAGACCTGATTTTAAGTGGAAATTCTCACTGTCAGTTGGTGATTGTGAAACTTTACAGGAAGATCTAGCGCACGTTCAGCTCGGATGGTTAAATTAGAAACTGTTCTAAAAATTCTTCCTCCCACGCCTTTCTTTCCTTCAGTAATGTTGACAGATATATACATAGAAATAGTGTGTTTTCTCTCTCTCGTACATGTATACAGTATTGCACAATTCCACTTGTATTTAGTCGTACGCAAACTATTGCATTAGGGTGTGCACACAAAAGTACAACACACACACACACACACACACCTGGGGCAACCTGGATTGCCAGCTCTTCAACTGTCCCCGTCAACACCCCCTTCCAGCAGGGGTGCCATAATGAAGCACAGACACACTCCCTTGCAGCTTGCCAGGCTGTTATGTGAGGAATGTAAGTGGCAAGTGCTGCTGCACTCTGAATCGCTGAGGTGGTCCAAGAGAGATCTTTGTGATCTCTCCCCCAGCTCAGTGACTAAAACCAACCGTTGTGGTTTTGGTGTTGCCATTGGGGTGTGCCCAGCTATATGCCAATGGACCCGAGCATCACTAGCAATAACAGAGCAGTGTAGGGTGTGATGGGTACATATGTGCAGTGAAAGAGCTCACTGTGTAGGGGGGCTGAGTTATAACAAGGGAACCTGGAGAAAAGTAAGGTGGTAGTTATTTATGGCAACCAGATTCCTTGTCTTGTATCCTCAGTAAATCTGCCTGCCAATCAACTGTCCATGACTCGGTCCAATTGTTGAGCCAGAGGAAATCTCACCGCTCCAATTCCTTAGCCGCCATCAGGTCCTATTATTGTATAGATCCATAGAATTGGGCAGCGTATGGCAACCTTGACTGTCAAACACTTATGCACAAATTTTAATTTGGCTTCTTTTTATGAACACTGCTGCTTGGAATGTTATAGATGATTGTCTGAACCAGGGACAGTGAGTAGGATGAGGGCTTCACCACCATGAAGCTTTATGGCCCATTTACAATTGTGTGTGCATTTAGGCACACAGTTGTTAAAGCATGATGTGTTAGGGCAGCCAAATAATTTAGAATGCTGGCAGCACATCTCAAGGCCTGATAAACTGTACCTGCAGCATTTTGGGCAGTGCAGTGCACAACAAGTATGTGAGTAATGGTGCGATGTAGCTGGTTTTAGCTGGAATGCTATCTACATGATCTATTGATGGGATGGGTAGAGGCAACTACTTTATATGGGTATTGGGTACTTGATGTAGATAGCTGCCCTACCATTGTAAATTGATGAAGTATATCAAAGAAAATCACCGCCATAATTCTCAATCCAGTCTCCGAACCCATAAATGCATCAGGTGCAGGTCATGAGCCAGTCATCGCTCCCAGATCTCACTCCAAATGGTTGACTGCAAATCGCTCGTCATTACTGAATAAAACTTTTTTATAGAGGTTCATAGTTCATAATCACATGTAGTCCCTGCCTTTTCCACTGCCCCCCCTGATGCATTTCACCCTCACAGGCAGTCAATTGTTTGGAGTGATATTGGTAAAGCATTTAAAAGTAATAATCTCACCATTCCTAATAATAAAGCTATGCAAAGATTAGACTGGAATTATTCTTCCAATTATGATTGGTCCTCTTCTTTTTTTTTTTTATGTAGGGACAAGACATTCTGGCCAGAAGCTCAGAGCTCATTCATTCAGGAGACCTGACAAAGATTTTAAAACAAGGAAAGAGCCAGCAAAGGACTTTTTTTCTTTTTGACCACCAACTGGTCTTCTGCAAGAAGGACTTGCTACGCAGAGACATTTTGTACTACAAGGGCCGCATAGACATGGACGAGATGGAGTCCACTGACGTTGAGGATGGGAAGGACAGGGACTTCAATCTGAACATTAAAAATGCTTTTAAGATGGTGAATAAAGAGACTGAAGAAATTCATTTATTTTGTGCTAAGAAGCCAGAGGACAAACAGAGCTGGCTGCAAGCGTTTCTGGATGAGAGAAAGCGAGTCCAAGACGACAAAGCTATGGGTGAGTACATGTGATGTGTCTATCCAAAATTCCGTATTTGGTGGATCAAACACTGGCTTTTGTATGTGTTGTAGCAAAACCTGAACAATCTACTCCATTCCAGAGGGGAAAAGCCTTGTACAGGAAAGATAGAAGAATAGCCCTTATTGAAAGAGGATTTATTTTCTTGTTATAATCTTAACCAACAAGTTTGTGTGTTTTAGTATATCACCTTCATTGGGACTTTAAACAAATGATATAAAAGAAACAATATTAGAACCATATATATAAAGGTGATGGTTAAACATTTTATAGAGTTAAATATGTAGGAAAATGACATATAAATCCGTGGATATGTTTTATAGTATGATCAAGAGCAATCAATATGTTTTCCAGTAGCAATGCTGAATGCTTTTTAACTTAAGAAAAAAAAAAAATCCAGCAGAGGGTGTACAGGGTTGTGGACAAATGTGTTGATATCTCACATTAGTGGCTTGCATATGAGAAAGTGGGGTAGATCTTCAAATATTCTATCCTATCTATCATATCCTATCTATCTATCTATCTATCTAGTATGTGTGTGTGTGTGTGTGTGTTCGAAGAGGTCCATAATTTTGACAACATAGCATTTCATCCTAATATAGTTGCTAATGCCACTTTGTGGTCCATATGTGTTCTATGCGTTCTGCATTTCCCGTATGATTTGTATTCTGGAGCTATCATTATTATGCATCTATTAGCTGAATATAGTGACTTCACTGCCATAAGTCATATTGCCCTTGCTGCCGGTTAAATCTGAAATTTAATTGACGCATATAGTCTGGAAAAAGAGGAATACTGATGAAATGCCAGAGCATATGACCATCATAGCAAGATCTGTCTCCAATTAGTTTGTTGTCATAAACACATGGGGTTTACATGCATTGGGTTAACTTGTATTGCCAATGTTTTCTTGTTGACTTTAACCCTTTCGCTGCCAAGGACGTGCGGCATACGGAGGTACAAAAGTGCTCCCGGCTGGCCAGCTCAGTATGCCGTACAGACCTGGCACATGGGGTTTACATGCTTTGGGTTAGCTTGTATTGCCAATGTTTTCTTGTTGACTTTAATGAGAGACTGCAAAACCATCCAAAATATTGTACGTTCCTATTGAAAACAGTGTATTGTTCTATGTCAACGTATTTTGCTTGTACTGGAAAATATATGTAAAAGCATTCATAAATTGTAATTGTACAGGAAATGAACCCTATAAGTTGTTAGTAGGCAGCATAGTGTTATTACTTCACGATCCCTCCGCTGTGACCCAGGAGCCTCTTAATTATTTCCCAGCAGTGTCTGGGTTTCATGGCATTGTGGGATGTGATGGGGCGGTGCCTTTACCCAGTTTCTAAATTCAATCTTGCGTAACTTGGGGCTTCCAGAATGTGGTGGAGACTCTTTGAAGTTAGTGACAGTGATTGGCAGACACCAGATAGTACCTACTTAGAACATTCTTTAGAACAAAGCTGAGTGGGCAGACTCTGTTTTAAATGACCATGAAACCTTAAAATAAAAGGGAAAAAAAGAATAAATATCACATTGAACGTTTCAGATACATATGGAAATGTTTTCGACATCTTATCAGAGTTGACTGTATTTGAGAAAAAATTTCAGTTATGTGGACAGCTATTTTACTAAGCAGAAAGATATGGGGGTCTTCCCCCAGTTATGCCTTTTTGTGGCGGATAACAACATATAGGTGCCACTTGGATACAGAATGTCAGACACATTTTAAAAAAAATAATAATACTTTGTTTAATTTAAAGCAGGCAATTTTATTCTAAATCTAAAATGTAAATAAAAGTGTCATGAGGTGTGTACCACTTTAGGCATTGTTGTACTTTCTACAATATGTACGCTCTCCTTAAGGCCGGATAGTATAGCTCTCTCTATACTGTGATGCTGAGACTTTGAGTGCTGCGGCGCTTCTACACGGAAACCTCACTCAAGTTTTGTTGCCCTTCCCCCCTTTGCCTATTCACAGAATGCTTTGTGTTCTGTAAGCCATTCATGGCCGGCCGGGAGCTTTACATTTAAGCGATCGGGCGTCTCTAGAGACACCCGAACGCTTGTATTACCTGCAGCTGCCGTTGCCGGTCCCGAGATTCGCTGTGCCCGATGCAGCCGGGACCGGCACGGCTCTGTGACAGGAGATCAAAGGGCGTTCAGTATACGAACTCCCTTTGATCTCCTCTCAGTCCCCGAATGCAGGAAGTGATGTATATTACATCACTTCCTGCATTCAGTGTCACTCTCCAGCTACAGAAGCTGATGAAGCAGATCTCTGCTTCGTCAGCTTCTCTGGGGGTCCCTAGGTGTCATTAGGGGTCTTGGAGACCCCTGATGTCTCCATAAAGAGGACCTGTCATGTAAATTGGCTATTACATAGGGGGCTTCTTAGCCCCCCCTGAAATAGCAATAAAGCTGGGTGTAAAAAAAAAAAAAGTAATACTAAAATTAAAGAATCATAAAAAAAATATGAAAAAAGAAAACATTAAGTCCCCTCCCCCCATATACACACGCAGATATGCGTCGGGTGCGCCTACGTGCGAAAACGACGATTGCGCCTATTGTGCCGCACATGTTAAATATCGCCGCAAACGTCGGAGTGAGAGCAATAATTTTAGAGCCATTAATCACTGATAACACTAGACTGATGAGCAGTAAAAGCGTTTTTATCGTCGCCTATGGGCGTTTTTTGCGATTTTGCGGGCACACACAATTTTAAGGCTTGACGTGTTTGGTGTCTATTTACCCGACGTGTTTTTACTAAATTTTATGTTTTACTAAAAATATGGGTAAGAATAAATGTTTTATAACATGATGTAGGGAAACTTTGATTTTGTTTTTTTTACATTTATGGTACTCTTTTCATTATATAGTAGAAAAAATAACCCCCCTCCCCCCTTGTGGTGATGATATACCTCCAAAAGAAAGCTCTATCTGTCCCCAAAAAATGTTCACATAAATTGCAAGGCTATAGTCCGGTCATGCTGACTGGTGAATTTTTTGACTGACTGGTGACACCATCTTCCAAGGAATTGAGAATGCCAATCAGCAGTGTTCAAACGCTAATCAAGAAGTGGAACATGAGGGGTTCTGTTGAAACCAAACCACGGTCAGGCAGACCAACTAAACTGTCGTGTTATCATTCATATTCTCTGAAAAATGGCAAGGAAATCCTAAATCCTGCCAGGGTATGTAAACTTATGAGCACAATATATGAGCATATATCACACACACACACACACACACACACACACGTGTGTGTGAGTTATATATACACATACACTTTTTTTTATTCATTAAATACACGATAAAGCACATAACCTTATACTTCTCACCTCTTGATGTGCATCTGAAAAGAACATTAGAAGTGACATTTCCATTAAAGTCAGTGGAATGTGTTTTGATTTGGAAAATTAATGAATTTGTGTGAAGATTGAAAACTTTGCAGTTTTCATATAAGAAACCTCTTTTGGTGCTTGTGTGATTTCATTCTGTTGCATTCAGCACACAAGGCTCATCTGTTCCATTACAGAATGGTATAAGTTACCTAAGTTACCGATGATTTTCCTTTGCTTATTGGTATAGGTTTATATGTACACATGTGTCATTCTGTAAGAGGTGTGCCATTCTCATATGTTGGCTCACTGGTGGAAGATGGGAGCCCTCATAAATTTCATTTTACTCATACAAAATTATAACGGTTCCATGCACAGCAGAGGAGTGGTACTAAAAATAGCTCAGTACGCTGATAACACTTGTACACTGTACTCATTACTGATCTCCATACAGGAAGTCATAAGGGTTGGTACAGGCACAGTATGGTCCCCACTGATCTTAAATCGGGGTGGGCACAGACCACAAATATTTCTGGACATCTGTCTTAAGGGCTCAGCTAATTTACTTATTTGCTACGCCCCCCTTCCCAGCTTCAGAAACTAACACCAGATTGGTAACAGGCTATATTTAGATGTCATATATTTAGATACCAGCAAGGAGGTTTTGTTAGAAAAGTTGGTCCGCAAGGAGCCCATACACATAACTTTTCTATCTCTTGGGAACTTCATTACTCTAAATTTCTACCACAGTTTGTAGTTCTGTTTCTTCACTCTGCAATGACCCCTTTAAAGTATATCTACATTACTTTTTATTAATATGGTGGCTGCCAGGGTGGGAATAGATCCGATGTCAGCCAGGTAGCTAGCATTTCCAAAACGAGAGATCCAAGCAGTTGCTTTTCTTTCTAAAACTCTCATTCCAGAGGTTCAACATGCTCCCTGCTAAGTCAGACATATAGCACTGCAACCAGCAAAGCTCTTGCCCCTGCTGATTGAAATGCTCTGATTCAGCAGAGGGTGTGTTGGACCTCTGCAAAGAGGCCGCTGCTTTCACACAGAGAGCAAGGGTCCCTCTCTGCAGCATGCTGGCAGGGCACAGGCTTTTCTAGGCTGTGTTTGATTTATAATAAAACAAACACTAAGACTTTGCACACCTTTTTGTTTTAATGCAATTGGAAAGTATTTAATTTTAATTGAATGTTCAACTGGCCTTTATATTGGCCTTTAGTCCACTTTTGTTTCCTATAAAGGCAAGCATACACTGAACAATACTTCCACAATCTACAAAAGAGTATGTTAAGCCAGTCAAAATGGAAGACCTAAAGAGTAGCTGATTGGATGACATGGAGCTTTCCCTCTAATACTTCAGTCAGCTTTGTAAAACAAAATCTCTTAACATCTACAAAATATTCGATGTGAATGGAGGATTGTTTTTTGGGGTCTTGTGTTTTTGGTTCCAAACTGATCCTCACATGTATGGCCAGTCTAATACCTTAGGCGCTGGCTGTTTTCTAACTCCATTCCAGTAGCGATATAATAAAGAAGTAATGGAGGAGGCACAGGACAGCTTGATGCAATCGTTGCATGTTTTTGGCATGTCCTGTCATATGAGCCGTATAGTGGCTATTATGATGACTTGCTTGCTTCAATACATTAAATAATGAACTATGCATGGCAGAAATGTCAGCTCCTTGTACACATCTGCTATTCATTATAGAGCCAGGCAGCTAACATTTTCAGAAGTAAAAGTCAGTAATGGTATTCTTTGTGTTTCTGCCATAACAATTATCCTTTAAGAAAATTGCTTAGAAAGCAAAAATCCTACTGGCAAAGCCTCTGATAGAAGCAGCCATGATTCACATGCCACATGATGGTTTTAGCGCAGTGAAGATGAACCTATTTAGCGAGTGATGTAACATGGCGTGCTTGCCTTTCTCTTCGAGCTAGCAAATGGCAGCTTCCATCGCAGGCTTTTGAGGTGTCCTGCTTTGTGACAGTCCGTGGTCCCAGACTACATTGGCTTCATTGGAAGTGATAATTGGACTTTCCCAGGGACAGAATAGTCTAAATGATCAGCAAGGTACAAAAAACTCCTTCCCGTACTGGAATTCTTGAGCGATTGGAAATAATAAGTGGAATTTCATGTATGTGGCAAACTTGAGTCATGCCTGACTTATTCTGATTTGCTCCTTCCTGGAATCTTTGTTGCTATGTTCCAAGTTATGTAAGCACAGCATGTTGGTGCATCAGGTAACTCCCACGACCCCAGAAGTATTTATACAGATATAAAGTAGAGGGCTTTATCAGAATACAGGAGAACATTACACCGCCGCTCACCGCTTCATCCTTCACAGCCATGGCAGGTAAATTCTGCTTTTCTTCATATTTGCTTTGAGTGCTGAAGGGTCTTATGTAATAAGATTTGTATATATTTCCGATTGATTATTCATTATAGTCCATCATACTAATATATGATTTTACTTTTTGAAATCCATCACTCTGGCGTGCAGCAGTTTTCTGTTATTAGTATCAATAATATGTTCCTCCTGGCCTTCCCTTGTACCTGATCCAAGTCGGATGTTTTCGGTAGATATATCCATACACTGGCCCCCATGGGAAGATGATTATACAAACTTTCCAATAATTAGTCTGAGAGACTATAGTTTGGTTACTGTGTTCTGATTTTTTTGGGCACATCATACACAGTCACTCACCCCAGTGATGATGATGATGGTGATGCTGATCAATCTCACGCTATTGTTCAGTGATGTGCCTCAGCGTTAAACTAATAGCTGGGGGACAAGTTCTAGCTGATATTTTCTCCAAACTCATTTTATGGTGACCACAGTATATACACAGTGAAAGCATTGCCCTGTATCACAATAGAAAATTGAGCAACCAAATTATCCTTCATATAAAGTCCTCTGCATGCTTGAAATGCTCTATGATGACTATACTATGTCAGACATCAAGACGTGATCCAACTGCCTAAAGGTTTCTTGTACAAAACCTCTTTCTATAGACATTGCATTGGCCGAACTTACATGTTGATGCCTTTTGGAGGAGAGAGGCAGAGCTATTAGCAGACATGTCTATACTGAGACAAAATATGAAGGCTTCCATTGCAAGGCTCTACTTCTGCTAGTTGCTGGGCTGTAATGGTGATCCACTGGCTTCAGTACTTTGAGTCCTTGACCTGAAAGTATGTTTATATAAAGTTCCAACTTCCCTTACAGCATGATTGTTCCTTAGCAACAAAAATGCCATCAGAATGAGAGATCACTTTGGACTAGTTGTTACAGGTTACTGCATTTAGTAATATAGGCCGAACTTTATAGATCCTTGTGAATGGACACCTGTGCTGCTGAATGTATAAATCATTTTACTAGTTACGGTCCACAATTGCTTTTACTTGTTTGTTCGGATGACTTGTAACATTTGCTTGGCACAATGAGAGTTAAAGCTGCATCACAATCTGGAAGAGGCATAAGATGTCAGCGAGCAAAATATGAAAGCCTCATCAGCTTTAAAGCTGTATCACACCTCTGGTGCTTGGCGGCCTGGTTTGATGTAGCATAGATAACGTGCTGTCCTTTTTTGTATCTTCATATGAACAGGAATTAATCGTTCTTGATTTCATTGCAGGAATGGAAATTACAGAAGACCAGAAAAAACAGGCGTTGTGCAATGCAAAGAGGTCAAGACAAGGAAAGATGAAAGGTGAGAGCTACAATAATGATCCAGTCGAATATATGAACAGTATATTGTCTTTTATTGGTATACTCATATGAAGTCGTTAGGACTGGGAAGTTATTCAGAGGCTAAATCTCAAATTATAGAAATATTGAGAAAACATGACAGTATAAGTAGTAGAAACAATGTGCAGCATAGGTGGCAGCAGCCAAGGATTTCAAATAATGTTCATACTGTACCTCAAGCCTACCTATTGAGGTGCGCCATAGCTGCCCTGACATGTAGGTAGCATTTGGCAAGTGTCAAAAGCCTCTTTTGTTAACGTGCAGTGCAAACAAAGCCACCAAGTTGATGCTGCATTCCGTTTACCCATTACAAATGTACCAATCTTTGGTATAATCCCTCCAACAAATTTTCAACCTGGCTATCAACACCCCTAGAAGTGATGGCCTGAGAGTATCTGTGACGGTCCTGTGTCCGGAAGAACTCTGGTAGTCATCCAGAAAAACCAACGGGCCTTAAAAAGTGGGCAATGGGTATCTACCTTTTTATACCTTTTTATAGTAGTTAGTCTTGCACACTGACATCTTGGAGATCAAAAGATGGATGAATACTGCACAGCTTCCCTTTCTGTATATTAAATGGCAGCAGATGGACACAACTGCTTCTTGGTGACTTAAAGTGACATTAAACCCTCAGATTTTTTAACATAAAACAATAGTGTAATGTGTGCCTTACTGTAATCCATGGTTGTTTCCCTTCTCTTTGCTGCTCTTCCTTTTAAATTTGTGTCTGTTCTCATGCTGGGCAGAACTTCTGTTTTGCAGCAGACTGCCTTGTCTCTGAAAGGGATACACGGTGTCTGTGTGTTGGTTTGCAACCTGAGCCAGCACTACAGGAAGAGGCACTCAGCTGCAAAGGGAAGTTCTCCCCAAGCATGAGAAGACATGAGGATTTAAAAGGAAGAGCAGCAAAGAGAAGGGAAACTACCATACATCACAGTAAGGAACACATTACAGTATTGGTTTATGTTAAAAAAATCTGAGGGTTTAATGTCGCTTTAAATGAAGAAGTTCCTATTGCTGTTCCCAGCTCTGCTCCCTTTTGTAGTCTCGGGTAGACAAAAACATCATGGTGAGGGGCAGTAATACTGGGAACTCTTGCATGCTGGCATTATTAAGACATAAAAAAAGTCTGAGCGAGTAGCAAGCTGGCATCTAGCCATAACTAAATATTCTATTTTGGGTGGACTGACCCTTTAAAGCCTTTGGATCTAGCTAAGTGAACAGACTGCTACTAGGATATAATACCAGTAGAGAGCCGTATCTGTGCCGCAAAACAGGATAACATACATACATACATACATACATACATACATACATGTACTGTACATGGCTCACAGCAGTAATGGGAATTACTATGTGACTTGTGATTAAAATTTCATTGTAAATCGATGCATATTTATAGACTGCTCATGCTGTGCCAAAATATTTTCTGTGCTACCAGAGACCCAGTTCCCAACAGACAATGCCTCAGGCTTGCTATGACCCGGGCACATCTAGCAATGTAACATCTAGTACAGATTCATATAATTGAGTGGAAATAGGACTGCAATTGCCAGTGAGTGGGAGGAAATCACAGTTTATTGACAGCCACACTGCAGTCAACTGTTACCAAGCAGCGGTTCAGCTCTACATAAAACATTAGATTTAGATATAAGAAACATTTCAGAATCCAATGCTAGAATAGTGTTTGCATAAATTATATATTTTTTTAAATTGCTGTATTTAAAGGAAACCTTTGTAAGTGAATTGCCTAGGCTGCCATTGCTAATCTACCAGGAATGCTAGCTGACTGGCTGTCAGACTGATCCAGTGGCTGTAATGCGTTCGAGTCCCTGACCCAGAACAAACATGCAGATCAAGAGATCTAAATTCACTTTTACACCTGTGTTCCAGTTCAGAAACTTAGAAACTATGGAAACCACAGGCAGTCATGCAACCAACATTTTCAGTAACTGCAGCACACATGTGCCCCTCACAACATGTTTCCTTTAGGGAGCAAATGGTAACAACCTGTGAATTTGAACATTATGAAAGCTGGTGATATCCCTTTACTGTCTATAATTTATTAGACTGCTCACTTCTGAGCAGGACTGTGACCTGTTTTTTAATAATGGTCTGCAACCACTCTTACGCTCCAGTGTAAATTGACTTGGCTGTGTGTGAGAGGCGCTAGAACCAGGGACACATTGGCCTCCAATATTACAGGCTTGGTCATCCATTCTAAAGAGGAGAATACTGGCAGCTGTCTAAATTTAGATAATGGGGCAGCCAAGTGTCTAAGGGTGGAGTGCAGAAGGGGTCGAGTTGGTGTAAGCGTGAGCAGCATGTAAAGTGTAATGCCCTGAATGGGTACAGTACGGGTTTACTTTAATTTATGCATACCACTGTAATTACTTAGACACTTCATTTATTTAACTCTGGTCTCTGTCACAGGTGTTACTTACAATGGACTCCCCCCCCACCAGAACTTACATCCCATCCACCAGCGACACATCACTGTGCCCACCAGCATTCCCCAGCAGCAGGTCTTTGCACTGGCAGAGCCCAAGAGAAAGACGTCTCCGTTCTGGAACACAATCACTAAACTCGCCCCCTTCAAGAAGTGAGGTGCTCCAAGCCCCATCATGAAGGAGGACTGTATTCCTGAGTTCTTGAAGGACCTTCCAGTATTTTTGGAGATATATCTGATGACACTGTGGGTTATATGAAGAAATTGACAATTATGTGAAATACCGGGGGAAGTGATCCCTTGTGCAGCGTGCTCTGTCAATAAGGACGCCACCTTGGGGACTACTTGCTATTTGAACAATATTTTATTTATTTCAAAGATGGATATTATTTGATGTTATGGCTGTTTATTGTTTTTTTTATGTAATTTTTTAAAAAAATCTTTCATTAGAGACATTTACCTAATGCGTCTCGTAGGTGTGCTTCAGTTTGTGGTAATCTACGATGGCCAAAAAAAATAAATCAGAAAATAACATTGGCTGGTTAAGGGACAGCGGTGGCCATTTTGCTCCATAGAGATGTTTATGTGGGGTTATAATCCACTATTTTAATGAATTTAGGTTTTTAACAGAATTTGTCCAAGCTAGCGCAATCTACAATACAGTCACAGGTACCCTACCTCTGAAAGGCAATTGATCCAGAATTAAAAAATAGGAGGAGCATTTATAAAGGTATGATTTAAGGTCTTGTTAAAGCTACAATGCGTATCTTTACAGCTCTGTAACCTAGGGCTGCGTTCAGCACAAAAAAAAAGGTTTGTGTTAGATTTACATGAGTACAGTGTATTGGTTGCTGGGACGCTAGACGTCTAGAGCCGCCTGCGACCTAGCAACAAAGGATATAGACCAGCCTTTCAGTGCATGTGCTGCTTCTGATGAATGACTCAGAGCTGACATTACATTTCAACATTGTGTAATCAGAGGTACAGGCACTATGCATTGTTGATCTTAACATTTTAGCCGGCAAGAACTAATAGGCTGAAGTAACACTGAATGCATGTAAATGCAACACAAACGTACATGTGTACACCATATGAACACCAGCAGTGGCCAATAGGCTGCACTAATGTCAAATGCATGTAAACGTTGTACACAGGATTGTGCTGCCATCTTTTGTCGACCAAGATCCTGCGTGTTACGTTGAGTACTTCCGTACCTCCATGTCTAGGCGCCCTTAATATTCACATTGCTTCCTAAGCCCAATTGAACTACCTACTGGTAGTAACCATTGATAGGTTGAACTTGATGGACTTGTCTTTTTTTCAACCTGACTATATGTAACCAATTGGAGTCCACTCTGCTGAGACTTTTATTGTAAAGAGGATCTCTTCTTTGAAGTTTACACTCGGGATACATATACTGATAGTGGACAGATTACTACAGAATTAAGGAAACCAGACAGTCCAGTGAAGGAGACAGTTAACACATTTTAAGCCACAGTAAAGTTTACATCAAATATTTTGTATGTGGCTTCAACATCTTAATGTGTTTTTTTGCCATATATTTACTTTTTAGTCAACTTTTCAGATTTCAAGATAAGCCACGTACAGGGATAGTATTGCTTCAGTTTATCTTAGCAGACTGATAGATGTTCACTGAGAGGAAGGAATAATACAGCACTGTTATACACGGAGCACAGCTTTCACATGTAATGAACGAATATGGTTTCCCCATGTATGCATATCATAAATACTATAAATAGGAACATCTGACCTGTAGATTCCCATTAGGAACAAGTGAAGACAAGCTCCATTGAAAGCAATAGACTGAATTTACATTAAACCTTTCCAGAGAAATATATGGGGGCTGCCATTGCTGACTTGTTTCTGCTGGCTTTTATTTCACATCAATACTTTGCTACTAAACCAGAAGCCAAGTATGCAGATCAGGAAAGTAATAGAAAAGACAGAAGTCCATTTTACACTCGTGTGTTGTCTGTTAGTCAGTGAAAAGTATTGGAACCAGATGGCCTGCATGGCAGCCAGGCATATTAAAGTGACACTAAACTCAGGAGTTAAAAATGAAAAATGCATTCAAGTACACAAACTATTAACAATTCTGGACCTCGTTTGTACATAACTCGGCTGTAGATCTTCAAATTGTAGTCTATTGCAGGAGCGAGCTTGGAGCGGTGACTACTTTACAACACACACAGGGACCAGGGGGAACAAAAGTAGCCACCCTCCAGAAGGAAGGATAGTGTCGGCACCAATTCAGAGATGATTTGAGGATCTTGTTTGATAGTTAAGGTAGTTGAATACTTTAAGATTTAACTTGAGTTTAGTGTCACTTTAAGCTATTGTAGAATGATGTCAATGGCAGCCTCCAATATTCTTTTAAATAGGAATAAGTTGTAATTCCCTGAACACGTTGGTTGCCTGACTGTTGTGATTTCTCCTGTCTTGACATAAAAGGGCAGACCAACCATACAGTTCCTACCATCTGATCGTGGCAGCAGCATGCCAAAACCACAGATGTGTGTGGATATATTTAAATGGCAGTTTTTGTTTAAGAGCATACGGATGCATACATGAAAAGTCCCCCATTAAAACGAATCGTGCAGAGTTTGCTATGGCCTGTAGAGTGTGACCACAAAGCCTTATAAGACTCAGCAGTCTTCCTTCCCTTACTGCCTGGACAAAAGATTTACATCTGTGTTTGGATCATTCACAGAGCACTTTGTGTATCACTGCATAAACGCTAAAGGAAGAGAAAGTGTCTGGGGTTTCCGCAGTTCCAGTTAGATGTCAGCGTTTTTTTTATCAGGCTGGTTGGCTAATAAACCAATTTGACATTAGCCAACCCCTTTCTTTAGAATAGTTTTTTTTTTTAATAACTCGGGCCAGAGGAAGTAAGATTTGTATGTCATGACTGCCTCTGTTCATTCAAGCTCTTTTATATTTCTAATTTTATATACTGTATATATCCCCTTCAAGAGCCAATTCAATTTTAGATTCCTTGGGTATGACATGTCGAGGAGGAGTTGTCAAATTCTAGGAGAAAGATTTCAAAGTTTTTTGTTTTTTTTTACCACGCAAGTTGCAGCTTTTTGAAATGCTTCCATTCCAATGGTCCTGAAAAGTTTTCAGTTGTAATCAGCTTTGAATGGCAGAGGACTGGTTATAGAAAATCCCTGAGCTACAGGAGATGTTGTACCTAGAATAAAAGGGAGCAGTTAAAATTTAGCTTTAGTAATAAAAAGACAAATCCTACCATTATCTGCCTCACAACCCTGGACAATGAGCCAGTTTATCTTTTAGAGCCCTTTTTACAACATTAGCTTTTATAGTTGCCACACAACTTGCGAGTTTGCCTTTAGAAAACCTGACCTTTTGTGAATTGTCCATATACATTAACAAATGATCTTTTTTGACTGAAGTACTCCCAAAACAGATTTTTCAACGCTTTTGGAAGGGTGAAAGGGGAACCTGCAAGGATACAGATATAACAGACTAAATTTCGGGAGTTGAAATTGCAGCCTTGTTCTTGTAGATACTCAATGAAGATTCCTAATTGTTAAGTTCAGGGGTTACTGCACTTAAGAATTAGAAGGACCAAATTGCAAAGCAAGGATTAGGCCCTGGGAGCTGCACCTTTTAAATGCAATTAAGATCCCACATTGCTACCCTACCAGGCTCTTTTTATTCAGTACCCACGTTCTTACACCTCTTGGTATTTGTTGGGAAAATGTTTGCATTGGGGTTCCCATCTCTGCCCACTTGGCATGGAAATTATCCAGGCTAAAGCATCAGGCTCTGGCTTCTCACTTTGTTTTACTCCATGGGGAGTGCAGCAGTGATATCCCTTGCTAGGCTTACAAATGAACCCTGCATGTGAAAAGCTGAGAACTCCAGACAGAAGATGCAGGAGTCTTTTTAGAATGGTAAAACGTCTGATTGTTACTCAACCCTATGAAACTTGAAATATATGTTTTGGGTGGAGGTATCCTTTATAAATGGCCGCCACAATAAGCCTTTGTCAATTTCATGGTATCCTATTTAAAAAGACGCATTATCTGTAACGAGACCTATTGTGTATTTATTTTGTATAGCTAACCGTTTCTCCCAAAATGTTCTGTTGTCTCTATTTTTCATAATGAAAAATCTTTCCCCCCTACCTAATAACACATGGAGATTTGTAATGATTTGCAGGCGTCTTTCTGATTATGTTACAGAGTAATTGCTCACGTGTGTTAACGCTGAAATGTATTTTCTCAGTTCAGTGTTAATATGAAACTATGAACCAAACCTGTTTGTAAATGCATTGTAGTTTTGTGACTGAAATGTTACATTGCACTGGACGTTTCATTAAGTTCCAGTGTTTTTTGTTTTTGGAAAACCTTTTAAAAATTGCTTGTTACTTCATCAAGCAGACTACACAACTTTGTGATGATGTGTGTTCTGTTACAAAGACGTTTAGTGGGGAAAGGGCCACATGGGTATTGCACACAAAGTTAAAGTGACACTAAACTCAGGAGTTAGTGCAATACATTCATGTACCTTAACTATTACCAAAAATGTATCTTATTTGTGTATCACTCGGCTGTAGATCCTCAAATCATCTCTGAATTGGTGCCGACACTGTCCTTCCTTCTGGAGGGTGGCTACTTTTGTTCCCAATGGTCCCTGTGTGTGTTGTAAAGTAGTCACCACTCCCAGCTCATTCCTGTGATGGACTACAATTTCACATTTGGTTTACTAATTTGTATTGAAGTTATATTCTATCACAGGAGTGAGCTTGGAGCGGTGGCTACATTACAACACACACAGGGACCATAGGGAATAAAAGTAGCCCCCCTCCAGAAGGAAGGACAGTGTCGGCACCAATTCAGAGATGATATGAGGACCTAAAGCCAATACCCAAATAAGCTCCAAGCTCCTGTGATGGACTATAATCTTAATGCAAATGAATAAACTAAACGTGCGATTGTAGTCTATCACGGGAGTGAGCTTGGAGCGGTGTCTACTTTACAACGCACGCAAGGACCATGGGAAACAAAAGTAGCCACCCTCCAGAAGGAAGGACTGGCCACCCATGTAAATATTTTATTCTATTCGTTTTTTGCATCTTCTGCAGCCTCTTTCAGCAACTTACTGCCTATATACACTCCACCGTCACATGCACATCATAATTCTAGACCACCCTCCTGATAGTGACAACAGTGAAACATGTCTGTGCAATGTATGCAGGGCCATTTGTAATCTCCATTGGTGTGCATGTGACAGGGTGACAACGCAGGAGCACAGCTGGGAGATAGTTGTCACCTCACAACAGGAAGTGTATGAATAAGGAACGTCATGGCAGAATAACTTCATATATAGCTCCAGATTTAAAACAGCTTTAGAAATATTTATATTAGGCCTTATAATCACAGACTTTTAGTGCCAACATGTGGCAGGAATCAGTGTGTTCCTGTGGCTACAGACAGGTGTGGCTGTTCAGCCTGTGCAAATCGATGAATTAAGGTGCCCATACACCTTATAATTATCTGCTGTTTTTCAGCCTCCACACCATTTTCATACGAAAATCTGCCAGTTGATGGGAAATGCACAACCGCAATTACCGTACAACTTGCAGATTTTGTCTTTCAAGCAGGCTAGAATATTTTCGTCTAGTTGGACAAAAATTGACAGATTAGTGACGTTTTCATACAACAAAAATATCAAGATAAAAAATTGCGCATGCTGAAATGAAAATTTGGTTGTTCAATCCATGAAAATTGGCCTGTTAGCGGTGCTGATGAACAACAATTGCGAACTACATTGGCCTGTGCATGATGGGCTGTAAGAACAAAAATTGAACGAGGGTGTGATGTCGGGACAAAAAAAAGTTGTACAATGGTTGTAAGGTGTATGGCAAGCTTTAGTGTACAGGGTGCTGTTTTATGTAGAAGCAATCTGCTCATTTAGACAGCTATCAGGATTTCACTGAGCGGGGATGTTGACAGTGTCCTAATGTGTTCTTTTGATAAGTTCTCTTCACTTATTGGAAGTGTTCCAATACTTTTTGTTGCTCATCATTTTACTACTTTGAGAAAAGTCTGCACTTTCACAAGTCATCAGTTTAGAATGGTGGAATTAACTACATTAAAAGATCCAGGGCCCAATCGCACCAGCAAGATGTGCTGAATGTATGGATGGTGGTGTGCGCTGACAGGTAACAGTGCTTCAGCACACACGACCACAACGCTCGCACATTAAGACTAGGCAAATTACCTTATCTGTGTGTGGGGGCAGCACCGAAAAAGACGGCCAGCGCAGCCCCAACGCATCGGAAGTAAATGGGTCCTAGGCTAAGCATAATCTAAGAAGTGGAAACAAACTCTATGGGGGGAATGTCATATCTGTGATTTGTAGTGCATTTAGCGACAGATTTATTATCCTAGTTTGTTTCACCTTCATAAGCAGAATTGTTTCTAAATTGTCGCAGGCTTGCTGGGAACCTCCTGGGGACAGCTGGAGAGTTCCCAAGCGCTCAGCTGACTTGAGGATGTGAAGGTGAATTATCTTAGGGCTTGTTCACACTAAATATGGTGCGTTCCAGAGCAGTTAGCTGCTGGAACACACTGTAATTGCACAATAGACTCCCCCAGCGCTCTGGGGTGGGAGGGGGTGTGGCAGTGCATTAAAGGGGTTCTAAACCCTCCGTTTTTTTTGCCTATATCTACTGCTAGCAAGCAGTAGATATAGGAAAGAAGTTTAAAAAAAAAAAAACGCTTGAACTGGTTTTAAACTTACCTCGTTATCGCTGCTCGATCCCGCGCCGAGAATCAGGAAGTGATCGTACGGCCGCAAAGGATCTTGGGGCGGGCGCATGCGCAGTTCCGATTCTCGGCCGGGAGACTAGCAGAGACGCAAGGTAAGTCTATGGACGCGTGCACCCGCTGGCAGACACCGCTGGATCGGAGAGACAGAGCAGTCAGCGCTGGATCGGAGTGACGTCGCACCGCTGGAGGGACAGATGAAAACATGGGGAAAGAAGAGGAAGATCAGAATAAGAGACATCATTTGAGGTAAGTGCTAACATTTACATGGGGGGGAGGGGAAAACATTTTTGGCTTTAATGTCACTTTAAAGTCAATGGCAGCATTTTTTTTTTTTTTGCAATAGCACTGGACTGGAACGCAGGCATTGTTTTGCGTTCTGGTGCATGTGGTTGCACTGAGGGCACTACAACATCTCCATAAACATTCATTAGCCAATTACGGATTTCCTTAGGTCCGCAAGCCTCTTTCACCAAAAATTACATTGCAGCTTGTTTTTTCCCTGCAGATCCATGGCTCTAATCACTCAATCTGAAGAAGAAAAGCATACATTAGTGAGGTAAGGGCGCCTCTAACATGGTACATGAACATTCACAGTCACTCTAATAGAACTCAAATTATAGACATGGAGGCATTACTTTTTCATTGACCCTCGTACAATTGCATTCATTTAAAATTGCTGGCAAACGCATTCATTTGGTGATGAATATTTGCAGTATCTATCCAGCACAGATGCCAGTAATTCATATCTATACATATTCATCCATTTCTAGTTATCACTGTCAGATATACAGCATATCTTGTATAATACTATTTCAGTCATTATACAAATTCATGTGCTGGAACTGCCTCTTTACACATTTCACAGATGATTTGTTTCAGTCACACGTGTCTTTCTATATGAATAAAAAAAGGTCAATGTTTTATGCTAATCTTGTCATGCTAACCCACCATTCATTAGTAATCCTAAATCTATTATTATATTAACAGTGTATTATACAAGATATATATCTATCTGATCAGTTCTCTCCCAAGGGGGAGGGGGGCAGGAGCGCATCACACTGGCCCCCCAACCCCTTGTCAGTCTCTAATGTCACAGTAATGCGCTGGACTCTTGGCTCAGTAATGCACTGGACTTACCTGAGACCCCACAGAGCTCACCCGAGAGTGACCCTGCAGAGCCCACCATAGATCCTACACAGCCCATCTAAGACTCTCTATGGTGGGCTCTGCAGGGTCTCAGGTGGGCTGGTCATCGGGGTCCCAGTGTAATGTTCCCTATGATAATCCACTTTTCTAATTAAACGAAATAACAGCACCAGCACGCATCCCGGCCAGACGGTGTGCAGGGGGCGGGGCATGTGACACACACAGTTCTCCTCTTCCCCCCACCTGTTACTAGGGACGCGGCCGGGAGTCAGAGAGGTGAGTCACAGGACCCCGCCCCCTTCCTGAGAAGCCCGCCGGCCCCAGGGATCCTGTGCTGCCCCATATTCCAACAATGGGGGTGCCCCGGACCGCCAGACCTCACTGGGCCCGCCCGCAGCTTCAGGCCCTGGTGCAGCCGCATCAGCTGCACCGGCAGTAGTTCTGCCCCTCTATATGATGCTGATATCAACTAGTGATGCATTAGTATGTATAGATATGAATTGCTGGCATCTGTGTTGGATACAAACTACAGATTTACATATTCATTAAAAAAATTATTTTGAGAATAATAAGACGCTGTTGCTAATGCTCGGTATCTTTGAAAATCCTAATATAATGAATATTTATTGTTCAGTTTCATTGTGCTGCGTTACGGTTTGAACATTTATAAACAAGAGAGCAGTGTGTGAACTTTAAAGGTGAACATGAACACTTACCTACTTTGATCAGTTAGCTATGGCCACATACATCTTACTTTTTTATTTTAGTTGTTATGGTTATTGTTAGGTTTTGTTCATGTTCTTTGAGCTTTCCAAGTTAAACCAGAACTCCAACCTCACCTATGACCAAGTCTGTGTGTTTCTTTACCTCGGAGGAGACTACATCTCACAATCTCCTCAAGTGGTTTGCATTTATCCCAATGACATCAAGTGATTTCCTGTCTGGATGACAGCTGTTCCATCTTTGCCTAGGTCTCAGTAACAACCCTCTCTAGAGTTCTCTGGACTAGAATGGAAGTCATCATTTGTTTTTCAGATTATTTAACTAAGGATAGTTGAGTGGAGCGAAGAATGGAAATGTTCCAACATTCTATGCTGCCATATATGAATGCATTCATCCTAAGGCTGGTAAATATACAGAGCAATGATGCAAGGCCAACCTTAGCCCTGGATAGGGTTTGGAGAGTTATAGATTACTTAATCCTTTCCTAATATAGTGGAAAGTGAGGGTGAGAGTATATAATTTCCTACTTGTGTCATGTTTGAAGCATTGTCTAATGCTGGAGGATATACAAACTCGTATTTACATATCATGATGCCAGCAAGCCCATGGCCCATTTGCAACTCTTTAGGTAGGTGGCCAGGAAAGTCTCTCCATATGTCATATTGCCTCAGGGCAATCTTTCAACACAGCAGGTTATCAGAAATTCGTATCTCCACAAGACATGTTGTCCCAGGTTGATCTTTCCCAAATTAGTCTTTCAGCAGGACATGGTCCTGTTGTTCCTGTATCACATACGATGACATGCGGACGGCCCCTTACAGTTGCAGCCGCTGTCAACCGGTCTTTAACGTGAACGAGTACAGTGGCTGTATCTAAATAGGACATCTGGAAAACTACGGATTCCTGCAGCAGGAATCCCGAATTGCCCAGTGTGAATGAGGCCTTACAGTAAACCCTTCCTGAGATTAACATGGAGGCTGCCACTGCTGACCTTATTTTTGAAACTGGATAATGCTTTTAACATGCACATGATGGTAAGAACCACTAGATGGAGCAAATGCCTAAATATACATCTACAGTGCTTAAACTAGCTGTACATGGCAAACATAGAAGTGATGCAAGCCAAGCTGTAACCAAGGAAGCCCCTAATAGGCCTCTGCATCCTTTGGACTGCAGAGCAGAGACGTGGGGACACATTGGTGAACGGCGGGTGTAATGTACAAACTCACAGTAATTGCTGAAAATGCTGTCATGAGGACCCCCTGGCCTAAGTCTTAAGTCTTTTCCCCATAGTTCTCCTTAGGGTAACAGGAGACTAGCTTCTAGCTTCCTCCCGTCACCCTAGGCTCAGTATACCGTTGATTTCCTGTCTGGATGACAGCTGTTCCATCTTTGCCTAGGTCTCAGTAACAACCCTCTCTAGAGTTCTCTGGACTAGAATGGAAGTCATCATTTGTTTTTCAGATTATTTAACTAAGGATAGTTGAGTGGAGCGAAGAATGGAAATGTTCCAACATTCTATGCTGCCATATATGAATGCATTCATCCTAAGGCTGGTAAATATACAGAGCAATGATGCAAGGCCAACCTTAGCCCTGGATAGGGTTTGGAGAGTTATAGATTACTTAATCCTTTCCTAATATAGTGGAAAGTGAGGGTGAGAGTATATAATTTCCTACTTGTGTCATGTTTGAAGCATTGTCTAATGCTGGAGGATATACAAACTCGTATTTACATATCATGATGCCAGCAAGCCCATGGCCCATTTGCAACTCTTTAGGTAGGTGGCCAGGAAAGTCTCTCCATATGTCATATTGCCTCAGGGCAATCTTTCAACACAGCAGGTTATCAGAAATTCGTATCTCCACAAGACATGTTGTCCCAGGTTGATCTTTCCCAAATTAGTCTTTCAGCAGGACATGGTCCTGTTGTTCCTGTATCACATACGATGACATGCGGACGGCCCCTTACAGTTGCAGCCGCTGTCAACCGGTCTTTAACGTGAACGAGTACAGTGGCTGTATCTAAATAGGACATCTGGAAAACTACGGATTCCTGCAGCAGGAATCCCGAATTGCCCAGTGTGAATGAGGCCTTACAGTAAACCCTTCCTGAGATTAACATGGAGGCTGCCACTGCTGACCTTATTTTTGAAACTGGATAATGCTTTTAACATGCACATGATGGTAAGAACCACTAGATGGAGCAAATGCCTAAATATACATCTACAGTGCTTAAACTAGCTGTACATGGCAAACATAGAAGTGATGCAAGCCAAGCTGTAACCAAGGAAGCCCCTAATAGGCCTCTGCATCCTTTGGACTGCAGAGCAGAGACGTGGGGACACATTGGTGAACGGCGGGTGTAATGTACAAACTCACAGTAATTGCTGAAAATGCTGTCATGAGGACCCCCTGGCCTAAGTCTTTTCCCCATAGTTCTCCTTAGGGTAACAGGAGGACACAAACTAGCTTCCTCCCGTCACCCTAGGCTCAGTATACCGCGAGCTGAGACGCCGCAGTATAGCGCGAGCTACTGCTCGCGGTATACTGAGACGCCGCAGCTGAAGCGGATCCCGACAATTGTGCCAGGATCCGCCCAGCTGCGTGACTGACAGCTGGCTCTGCCTATCTAGGGGCAGAGCCAGCTGTACCCGCCCCCTCCCCCATCTGATCCACCAGTCAGCGCTGGCGGATCGGAGCGGGGGGAATCCAGCCGAGAGCCGTGACAGGATGGAGAGGTGAGCGAACGCCGGTATGTGTTCGCTCACTTCCCGATCCACTGAGCCGACCTGTGACAGACTCATTGTCACAGGTCGGCTAGAACTATGAGGTGAGTGAAAATCATTCAACTCATAGTTCTCCTTTAATATTGAGTCACTGGCACAGAACAAGCAAAAAAAGATAGACTTCTGACTTCCTGATCTGCTTAGTTGCTTCAGTTCAGTGGTTCAAAGAGTATTGAAGCCTGAGGCCATTTGAACTTTCAGAGATTAGCATTGGCAGTGCCCATATTTCTCCCTGGAAAGGTTTTACTTTGATCATCAGGAAAGTCAGAAGTATTTATCTTGTTCTAGGTTAGTGACCCAAAAGTAGTGAGTATCAGAATGACAGCTAAGCAATTAGCATCTGCAGAATGTCACCAATGGCAGCCTCCATGCTTCTCTTAGAAAAGGTTTCCCTTAAAGGCTAGGTTTATTTTAGTGATGCACTTAAAGAGTAATTATACTATGGAAACGAATCATTAATGTTACTTGTGGTCTTTCCATATGCTTTCCCCTAAAGGCCTCATTCACACTAGAAACGGCCGGCACGCACAGCTCTGTGCTGCGTGCAGAGCCGTATTGAGCAGCTCCCGGGAAGGATAGGTGCTGCATGTGATAAGTACGCAGCCCTCGTCCTTCTCTATGAGACTACGTGGCCGTACGCCCCCTACGCTCACCTGCCCTGCAAGTCCGTGCGTAGGGAGGCGTACGGCCATGTAGACCCAAAGAGAAAGACGGGGGCTGCGTACTACTCACACGCAGCACCTGTCCTTCCCGGGAGCTGCTCGATACAGCCCTGCATGCAGCACGGAGCCGGACGATTCCAGTGTGAATGAGGGCTTAGTGATTTAGGGCCAGTTCACACCACAAAGTCTGCGTTCCAGAGTGTTCAGCCTCTGGAATGCACTGGAACGCAAGCCAGCCGGCTCCCTGTGTTCAGGGGCGGGAGGGGGCGTGGTGGTGCATTGAAGTCAATGGCACCGCAGCCACGCCCCCTGCCCGCAGTGTGATTGCCTGCACCCGGAACGCAGGTACATTAGTGCCTGCATTCCGGTCCTGTGCGATCTGTAAAAATCCTGCGAGCACTATTTTTGCAGATCGCACTGGACCGCAACGCAGGCACTAATGTGCCAACGTTCCGGGTGCGGGCGGAAAGAAACCCGCCCAGCTTTGCCTGCTATATTTAGCTTCAGTCCAGAAAATGTCCCCACTGTATATTTTCTGCTGCTAGATATCCTCAGTCTAATGGCCAGTATATTTCAACCCACTTCTTCTGAGCCCAGGTTATCCTGTATCTGCCTCAGTCTCTAACTGGACAGTGAAAGGAGAAGCAGTACAATGATTAGCTCCTCTCCCTGTCACTCTGCCTTTTCTTCCTACCTGCATGCTTCCTGTCACCACATCAGCTGATTGGCTCCTTAAGCTGCTTCTTTTTTTGCACTTCCACATTTACCTTGTTACCTAGGGGCTGCAAGAAGCTGATATCAGCTCAAAGTCAGGTATTTCAACTGCCTCCATTAGCAAAATACATTTAATGATGTATTAATGATTACAGCTACATTCATTTGTCTCTATCTGCCTAAAGTTCAGCTTAAGGAGGAATTTGAGACAAAGGGTACATTTCCAGGGTAGTGCTAAGGCAATGAATACTTTTAGATGTTTAGTCATTTACTAAGAGGACTGAATAATGTGATTTTCAGTGTGACAATCTGCCTATGGGCGTTTATCATTTCTAAATGACATATGTGCAGAAAGTTCCCATGTCCAATAATACAGTGTAGAATTAATATCGCCTAGAACAAATGAAGCATTTATTACTGAGGACATCACTAGTCCCAGGTAACTGGAACCCATGTCCTGGATCTTTCAACAAGTTCCCTGGTCCTCAGTCCATGGAAATTTCTCCAACAGAGCCACCTTTTTCCTGTGCATCTTCATAAGACAGGTTCTGAAAGCTGTCTCTCCACAGCAATCTCTAATATGGTACTCTAGCAGCAGTGATAAATAAGTCCAGAAGCTAAAGAATACGAGTTTAGAATTTCAGGCATGATGTCATTTTGTATTTTTGTACACCACACCCACTGGTTACCAGGGTACATGGTACCCATCACAGCTCTTGCTGAGCCTGCCCAGGGATCCCAAGGCTTTCTAGGGACTTCCTTGGTTATAACATTGTGTACACCTTTTGTATATATTCCATCTACAGCTGAGCTAATTCGAGCACTACAAATGTATGTATTAGGCATTGGCTCCATCTAGCGGTTCCTAATGTGCGCAAAATAAGATATTTTTCACGTGCAGTAAAAAGTGAAGTATCTTCTCAGCGCACTTATGTTTAAGGCTGAGTTCACACGGATGGCGGCCTTCACCGCCCTCTGAAAAGTGTTCCGTGGTGGACCGCTTTTCAGAGGACTGTGGAGTAGGGGCTACCCATCATTTAGGAGGCAATACTACCGTTTGCTGAATGCAGTTTTTTTTCTTCATCCAAATGAGGATTTCCTATCGCAATGCACGTTGAGGCGCAGTGCAATTCATTGCAATGGCATATTTGACTAGCGACAGCGCCAGTGAAACACGACATGCGTATTTTTTTACATGATGGGTAAAACCCCAGATCAGCTACCTGGATTTGCCGCCCATTTGAATTAGGCCTTACTGTAAGGATGCCTCACTCTGCCCTCCACCAATCAGTTGCCTGTGCCTGGAATTTTCTCTAGCGCAAGGCAGCACAATAAATGTACAAAGGTCATACAAG